>NC_046155.1:20122364-20212364 GCF_011064425.1 Rattus rattus | reverse complement strand
TAGAATTACAAGTGCAAAGTACACAAATACTTTAAAGAATTAATATAAAACATGTAAAATACCTCACTAACATTTTCTTGATTATAGATTGAAATAATAGTATTATAAAATGCATTATAATTTGATCTTGAAGTTTTATATTTTCAGAAAATATAATACATTTCAATTGTATGTCTGATCTCTATTATATTCTATATTTTTCTGCTTTGAATGTTGAAGAAGGAAACCTGAGTGAAAACAGCTATATACAGAATGCAATAAAATATATATGATTTAACACCAAACCATTCTCTATTCTGATGGTAGAGCCATATAAGAATAAGTAGCTGGTGAAAAGAATGAAGAACTTTCCATGCAATATACAATTCCTACAATAGCTCACCATATACACATAGTATGTCTCTGGCAAAAAATCAATACCCCAGCCGCTTCCGCCAGAAAAACCTGTAAGTCTCATGTTTATATTCGCAATAAAGGCAGATTTTAATTTAAATTTTCATCATTACCTGATTAATTTTCCTTTAAACAGCATTTATCAATTATTATAGCCCCATTTTCTCATTCAATTAACTAGATTCTACTTTAAATAATATATTAGTCTTATAACATGTATGATTTGTTTTCAATATAGAGGGTTTCTTTTCATGAAGTGGTTTGATAAATATTTCTTCAGATGCCTTCATTCTGCTTTATCCATTTCCTAATAGTGGTTCTGGCTAGTACACTTGTCTTTGGTCATTTTGCCCGTCTATCTCTGCCCACCTATCACAATATGAACTTACTTGTAGTGAATATCATATTGTTGCTCACATACCTTCTACATCTATGATTTAATTCTAACGAATGCAAGTCTTTACCTTGGCAAGGTGATGGCTGTGAACGATGTATGTAGATGAGCCAGAAGACAGCGGGATGGCTTGCTTCAGTTTGATGACTGAATCTAGTGCTTCATGATGGTTTCCTTTCTTCAAGAAACTTAAAATCTTGAGCTATGGTTAAGGACTTGGAAGCCACCAAAGAAAATGGTTTATTCGTGTATTTTTCACGATCAGACATTCAGATTCCATAGAGCTTATTCGTCAAGGAGAAAGAATCAGAAAACTTACAGAATAATACTGGTTGTCCACTGCATTTTTTTTTCTTACTTTGCCTTGGCTATTTCATCATGTTTATTTGAAAATTGGCTCACCTATGACAACCCATGGTGTTGAGTTTATTGTTAAAAAAGCACGTGTGATTAATGGCCTTACTAAAATTATGGATTCCTATTGTTACTAGGTTTGTTCAGTGAGAGCCAACAAAATCTCGTGTATGATCCATACACATGTGGCATCTGTTGGTATATCAATGTTGCATAAGTGCTGAGGGATGGATTTTACTTTGTGACCTATATTAGTATACAGCAAAGAGAGAAAAGGGAGTATGTAATTCAAATTTCCTTTTTGTCTTTTCTCAAAATTAATATTTTTAAATTTTGTTTCTCTATAGAACAGCAAGAAGCTGTGCAATTTACATAATGAATACAGTCTGATTAAAGTCTGATTCCTGATATCTTTTAAGTGAATATAATTAAATTTTAAAATTTGTTAATAATCACTAGAAAGAATTAGCTGTTCTACAGTCTTGTAAATTTTTAATAAATAATTTGCAATGATATTTTAATATTGTGCACATATCATGTAAAAATTGCAACAATATATGAGTTGTTAAGAATAATTTTAATGAGATCATGGAAGCGAGAGCCCCTATTTTTAGGAATTTGTCATGGAGATAGTGATTAGATTGTCAGTATCTGCATAAATTATCAATTGTGTGTCTCCTTGTACAGATGGAAGAGATAGGTTAATATCAGCAAGGCTTTTCGAAAGCCAATCTTATCTCTCTCCATTATTGATAAATGAATGATAAATAAACCCTGTATATATGTTTGTTGTTTTGTTTTTAGATCGAGTGCATGCCCACAGAGCTTGGTAATTTCCTCAGTAGTTGCTTGCACTCTGGTGAACCCAAAGTTGCTCAGGCCAAGAAGCCTGAAGCTTCCAAACTGTAACAGAAACAGTGGTGAAATCCTGTCTCAGACTCAAGACTATGTAGCTCCCAGAAACCTGTGTCATTTTTATGCTCAAAAGCTGAGAAATCCCGAGTCTTGTATGTACAACTGAAAGCAGTAGGCAATACATAGGCTCTGGCAGGAAAGACATGAGCCTATGAGCCACCTTCTCATTCTACTTTGTATTCTGTGAAAACTCCAAACCACTGTGTGTTTCCATATTCTGGCCCTTCTCATTCCGATTCTTCACAGACATGCCTGCAACTGTGTATTATCAGTTAGCTCAGTGTTTCTCCATTTAGTCAAGTTGACAACAAATTAAACACAAGTTCACCACTGTCCTCTGAAATTTTCATAGGTCTTCTTGAAGCATAGTTTTTCTCCAAATAAAGACACAAGTATGGTCATCTCTATGTCGGGTACAAATTATCCTGCATATAAGTCCAAATATTTGAAGTTCTTTCTCAGAAGAAATGATAAACATTTTTACATTTTGTTTTGTGTTATGTTTTGATATGGATTCTCACCAATAGCACAGGCTGGTTCTCAACAGATAAGGTTTGTAAATGCTGTATACTTTCTTCCTAATATACCATAATATAAAAACTATCCTATAAATCTAGTGAAAATTATATATTAATATAAAATCAAGAAATATTACATGATGAAAAATATGAAAGGTAAAGCTGTTTGCCTAACACATACATATACACAAGCATGTTCATAGCAATGTAAGGAAATAATACTAATAAAAATTTATTAAGTAGGTTGTATGGCCATGCCTGGCATTTACAGAGAACGTCTACTACCTCATAAACTCCATATTTTGAAAATTTTCCTCAGCATAGATATTTACCTGGCAGACTGTCCTGTGATTTTATTTCTAAAATATTTGCCCATTTCTATTTCCGAGGTGTATTGGATAAACAATCCACATCAGTTCCATACCTCTACTCTTTCTTTGTTTATTTTTTGTATGTTGTGGTTGTTATTTTGTTTTGTTTTGAGACAGGGCTTCTCTGTGTAGTCCTGGAGTTCTGGATCTCACAGTAGACCAGGCTGGTCTTGAACTCAGAGAACCACCTATCTCTGTGTTCTGAGTGAATCCATGTCTCTATTCTTAGGATATTGACTCACCGGGAGGAACGTCTTTTAATTTCAAGAAACTTTTGTTTCTTGTTCAGTGAAATGACTTGAATTTCCCAGTAGAGATATTGGTTCTCAGAAAATAACGTTTCTAGGTCAATAGAGCATAAGATTCTAGGAAGAGGAAAGCAGACTCTTTTTAATGGCTTACTCTGTGTAGAGAGGTACACTCTTTTTGTTTCTGTTCTTTGATTTCTAGACATACAATTTTGAGCTATTGGTAAAATTATTTTGGAAACAAATTTAGAACATATATGACTTTCTGGAAAACCTTTTCTTGATTCTTCAAAATATTGCTCAAATCGATTTTGTTTAACTGTGTTTTCCAAAGCCATTCCTCCAAGTTATTAAGCTATATTCTTATGGTATATGGAATATGATACAATAATATCAAAAAAAGAGAGACTCGGTGTTGGTTTCTGCAAATACAAGATTTGATCAGTGGAGTTGTTACCTCAATGTTAATGTTTCTTTTACTATAGATTTTGGTACAACAGAATTAGTCAATTAGTGTTTCTAGAGCATGGGAGGTAATTAGGTAAATATTTTCCTGGACTTTTTTGAACTATTTCAGCCATGTTTTTCTTTTGTGATTTTAAATTTTGAGGGCTTATATTAATTGTGGGATAATTTGTTATAATGTGAAGTAGTGGTGAAGATTCCATCTTCTTGTGCATACTGTTTTCCCAACTTTTCTTTGTCTTGATAACATGCTATAGTCACAAACATAGTGCCATTTGCATCATTGTATTATAATTAAATTATGTTTTCTATCCATTATCCAGAAATGAATTATCAGCTTTTAAACATATCTACAGTATTCTTATTTCACATAGGTTCACTAAATAGTGAAACAAAATAGATGAATGAATCATTGATTTGACAAATGAATGGATGCTAAGATACAAATGCTTTAATTCTAGGGTGATCTCATTGCTTTCATATGAATCATTTGTATGGTAAGAATATGTTTATCATACAGGATCAAATCTAGCCAATAGGTTCTGTCAATATAATCTTTATGCTTGATTTAGTCAAATATTTCTTTGTTTCTGAAATAAAAGGTAGAGGTTTCTTCTGTCATCTCTGCATTTCCATAATTGTAAGAATTTAACACAATTCTTGGAATCAATGCTGGCACCATTAGGATGCTGTACATTTTGCTGTTCTTAATTAATTTTGGCAAACACATAACAGTCTCTATGGCTGGCATCATCTGCATACAGCAACATAATCATTTTTCCTTATAGTAGAGATTGTTTTATGAGTCATAAGTCTTCCCTTGGGGGTGTGGTTATCATCTGATAATCACACCCCTGGGAGATTAAAAACACTTATCTTTGGATCATGACTTGCAGTGCCCCAGAGGTGTGATTATCTCAGGAAACTCGCACTCTCTGTCATGCCTAATTGCTTAATTATTATAGCTTTGAGTTCAGAGCACCATATAGGAAGGAAAGTTGTGTCAGCATTTCCAACAAACTACTTATCCAAGAGTATATAACTTAGCCTTATAAGGAGTTCTTACTCTATTGACTAACAGCACTACAGATATTAGTCTAAGAAATATGGTTTTATTGATAAGGTCTTTTCATTTTGCGTTCCCACTCTTGTAGTGACTTAATCAAAGACAAACTTTATTCCTTTAAAACATATATTCTGGGATGATGAGCTAGAGCACTGGGTTGAAGTGCTTGCTGCCAAATCTGAGGACTTTAGTTTGATCTCCAAGCACACATGTTGGAAAAAAAGAATCAAATACGAAAAGTTATCATCTGACCTCCACACGCAACACGTGCACATACAATACTCACTCCCAGTCACATTCACATACAAACATGCAATAATTAAACTGAAGTCCAACTTTTAACAAAACAACATATTCTGTGAGGCATCTAAAGAAATAAAATCTTTTAAAGATAAAACAGTTTAATCAATTTAAACAGCAAAAATGCCTCATAAAATTTCTCATTTCCTTGGAAATGCACTTAAACTTTTCACAACATTCATAAAGGACTATGTAAATAAAGTAAACCATAAGTGGAGAAAACTGTGATATATGTATCAAGACTCAACCAAATATTCTTTTAATTATGTTTTTTTTATTACTTATTCTCTTTACATCCTGGTCACTCCTTGCCTCCTGATCATCCCTGTCCACAATCCTTCCCCCATCTCCTCTTCCCTTTTTCACTGAGTGGGTGGGGGTCCATGGGTATTCTGACACCCTGTTACTTCAAGTCTCTGGGAGCCTAGGTGCTTTCTCTCCCACTGAGGCCAGATAGGGCAGCCCAGCTAGAAGAGCATATACCATGTATAGGCAACAGCTTTTGGAATAGTCCGGGTTTATAGTTAGGGACTGGCATGAAGACCAAGCTGCACATCTGCTACATATGTGTGCAGAGGACTAGGTCCAGTCTGTGGATATCTGTGTCTCAGTCAGCAGCTGGGTGGAGCATCTTAGAGGACAACATGCTCTTGTCTGCATGCACAATAGAGTATCATTGACACTGTTAGGGATTGGTGCTTGCGAATGGAATGGGCCTCAAGTTGGGCTGGTTTTTGTTTGGTCATTCACTCACTCTCTGTTCCATTCCCTGTGCCTTCATTTCTTGTAGATAGGATAAATTTTGAGTTGAAAGTTTTGTGTGTGGGCTGCTGTCTTTTTTGCTCCACTGGGGTTCTTGCCTGGCTACAAGAGAAGGTCTCTTCAGGTTCATATCCCCAAGTAGGGAGTTGCAGCTAAGGTTACCGCCATTGATTTTTGGGTGTCTCCCTTATTTCTGGTCTTTGACTCATTCTGTAAATGCCCCTCCCCCAACCTCTTGACCCCTGTCAGGTACAGATTTCCATTCATTTTCATGGCCATCTAACCATTTCTCCTGGCCTTTCCCAGACATGATCTTGAACCCTCAATTCCTTTCCCCATCTCCTCTCCCTTCCAGTTCCCTCCCTCCATCTGCCTCTTATAACACTTTACTCTCCTTTTTAAGTGAGATTCAAGCTTCCTTCTTGTTTAGCTTCTTTGAGTCTGTGGAGTGTAGCATGGTACCCATATTTTTTGGCTAATAACTACAATTTTTTTTTAATTTTCTCTTTTTTTATTGGATATTTTATTTATTTACATTTCAAATGTTATACCTCTTCTCAGTTTACCCTTCACAAACCCCCTATCCCATCCCCTTTGCCCCTGCTTCTATGAGGGTGCTCCCCTACCCACCCACTCCCTCCTGCGTCCCCGCCCTCAAATTTCTCTACCTCAGGGCATTGAAACTTTATAGGAACTAGGGCCTCTCCTCCCATTGAGGCCCAACAAGGCCCATCCTCTGCTACATATGTGGCTGGAGCTATGAATTGCTCTATGTGTACTATTTGGTTGGTGGTTTATTCTCTGAGAGCTCTGGGATGTCTGGTTGGTTGATATTGTTGTTCTTCCTTTGGGGTTGCAAATCCTTTCAGCTCTTTCAATTGTTACTCTAACTCCTCTATTTTGGACCTGACTCTCAGTCCAATGATTGGCTCCAAACATCCTCCTCTGTATTTGTCAGAGTCTGGCAAAGCCTCCCAGGAGACAGCTATATCAGGCTCCTATCAGCATGTACCTCTTGGCATATGCAATAGTGTCTGCGTTTGGTGACTATATATGGGATGTATACCTTGACTTCATATGGAAAACCAAAAAACCCAGGATCATGAAAACAATTAACAATGAAATAACTTCTGGGGGATTCACCATCGCTGACCTCAAGCTGCATTGCAGAGCAATAGTGATAATAACTACATGGTATTATTACACAAACAGGTTGATCAATGTAATTGAATCAAAAATCCAGAAATAAACCCACACACCTGTGGACACTTGATTTTTTGATAAAGAAGCCAAAACCATACAGTGGAAAAATGAAAGCATCTTCAACAAATGGTGCTGGTCTAACTGGATTTCTACATGTAGAAAAAACTAAAAATAGATCCATATTTATTACCCTGCACAAAACTCAAGTCCAAGTGGCTCAAGAGCCTGAGACACTAAATCACATAGAAGAGAAAGTGAGAAATGCCCTTGAAATGCATTGGTACAGGAGACAAGAGAACACCAACAGCTCAGGCTCTTAGATCAACAATTGCTAAATGGGACCTCATGAAACTGCAAATCTTCTATAAGGCAAAGGATACTGTCAACAGGGTAAGTCAGCAGCCTGCAGATGGGGAAGGGATCATCATCAGCTCTACATCTGACAGAGGGCTAATATCCAAAATTTACAAAGAACCCAATGAGTTAGGCAACAACCACCCAAATATGCTAATTGAAATTGGGGTAGGCTTAACAGAGAATTCTCAACAGAGAAATCTTAAATGGCCGAGAAGCACTTTCAAAATGTTGAAAGATTTTCTTAGCTTATAAGCTGTTAACTTTCTAGGGAGGATCAAATAGTTGGGCAGAATCTAGGAAGGCAGATGTAGATAAAACACTGTGGAATCCCTTCGAGCAAGGTTCTTTAAGGCTTATCAATGTTTCAGAGATGACAGATTTTTCAAACCTGAAAAATTCTGCCTCATGCAGTTCAATTCACAGGTGACTAAAGATTAAACTACGTTGTTTTTTTTTTTTATTATTATTAACTTGAGTATTTCTTATATACATTTCGAGTGTTATTCCCTTTCCCGGTTTCCGGGCAAACATCCCCCCCCCCCCTCCCCTTCCTTATGGGTGTTCCCCTCCCAACCCTCCCCCCATTGCTGCCCTCTCCCCAACAGTCTAGTTCACAGGGGGTTCAGTCTTAGCAGGACCCAGGGCTTCCCCTTCCACTGGTGCTCTTACTAGGATATTCATTGCTACCTATGAGGTCAGAGTCCAGGGTCAGTCCATGTATAGTCTTTGGGTAGTGGCTTAGTCCCTGGAAGCTCTGGTTGGTTGGCATTGCTGTACATATGGGGGTCTCGAGCCCTTCAAGCTCTTCCAGTTCTTTTCTCTGATTCCTTCAACAGGGTCCTGCTCTCAGTTCAGTGGTTTCCTGCTGGCATATGCCTCTGTATTTGCTGTATTCTGGCTGTGTCTCTCATGAGCGATCTGCACTCACATTTTGATCATCCGTCTTGAGTTTCATTTGTTCTAGGCATCTAGGGTAACTCAAGCATTTGGGCTAATAGCCACTTATCAATGAGTACATACCATGTATGTCTTTCTGTGATTGGGTTAGCTCACTCAGGATGATATTTTCCAGTTCCAACCATTTGCCTACGAATTTCATAAAGTCATTGTTTTTGATAGCTGAGTAATATTCCATTGTGTAGATGTACCACATTTTCTGTATCCATTCCTCTGTTGAAGGGCATCTGGGTTCTTTCCAGCTTCTGGCTATTATAAATAAGGCTGCTATGAACATAGTGGAGCACGTGTCTTTTTTATATGTTGGGGCATCTTTTGGGTATATGCCCAGGAGAGGTATAGCTGATCCTCAGGCAGTTCAATGTCCAATTTTCTGAGGAACCTCCAGACTGATTTCCAGAATGGTTGTAGCAGTCTGCAACCCCACCAACAATGGAGGAGTGTTCCCTTTCTCCACATCCTCGCCAGCATTTGCTGTCACCTGAGTTTTTGATCTTAGCCATTCTCACTGGTGTGAGGTGAAATCTCAGGGTTGTTTTGATTTGCATTTCCTTATGACTAACGATGTTGAACATTTCTTTAGGTGTTTCTCAGCCATTCGCATTCCTCAGCTGTGAATTCTCTGTTTAGCTCTGAACCCCATTTTTTAATAGGGTTATTTGTCTCCTTGCTGTCTAACTTCTTCAGTTCTTTGTATATTTTGGATATAAGCCCTCTATCTGTTGTAGGATTGGTAAAGATCTTTTCCCAATCTGTTGGTTGCCGCTTTGTCCTAACCACAGTGTCCTTTGCCTTACAGAAGCTTTGCAGTTTTATGAGATCCCATTTGTCGATTCTTGATCTTAGAGCATAAGCCATTGGTGTTTTGTTCAGGAAATTTTTCCAGTGCCCATGTGTTCCAGATGCTTCCCTAGTTTTTCTTCTATTAGTTTGAGGTGTCTGGTTTGATGTGGAGGTCCTTGATCCACTTGGACTTAAGCTTTGTACAGGGTGATAAGCATGGATCGATCTGCATTCTTTCACATGTTGACCTCCAGTTGAACCAGCACCATTTGCTGAAAATGCTATCTTTTTTCCATTGGATGGATTTGGCTCCTTTGTCAAAAATCAAGTGACCATAGGTGTGTGGATTCATTTCTGGGTCTTCAATTATGTTCCATTGGTCTATCTGTCTGTCTCTGTACCAATACCATGCAGTTTTTATCACTATTGCTCTGTAATACTGCTTGAGTTCAGGGATAGTGATTCCCCCTGAAGTCCTTTTATTGTTGAGGATAGTTTTAGCTATCCTGGGTTTTTTGTTATTCCAGATGAATTTGCAAATTGTTCTGTCTAACTCTTTGAAGAATTGGATTGGTATTTTGATGGGGATTGCATTGAATCTGTAGATCGCTTTTGGTAAAATGGCCATTTTACTATATTAATCCTGCCAATCCATGAGCATGGGAGATCTTTTCCACCTTCTGAGGTCTTCTTCAATTTCTTTCTTCAGTGTCTTAAAGTTCTTATTGTACAGATCTTTTACTTGCTTGGTTAAAGTCACACCGAGGTATTTTATATTATTTGGGTCTATTATGAAGGGTGTCGTTTCCCTAATTTCTTTCTCGGCTTGTTTCTCTTTTGTGTAGAGGAAGGCTACTGATTTATTTGAGTTAATTTTATACCCAGCCACTTTGCTGAAGTTGTTTATCAGCTTTAGTAGTTCTCTGGTGGAACTTTTGGGATCACTTAAATATACTATCATATCATCTGCAAATAGTGATATTTTGACTTCTTCTTTTCCGATCTGTATCCCCTTGACCTCCTTTTGTTGTCTGATTGCTCTGGCTAGAACTTCAAGGACTATATTGAATAAGTAGGGAGAGAGTGGGCAGCCTTGTCTAGTCCCTGATTTTAGTGGGATTGCTTCAAGTTTCTCTCCATTTAGTTTAATGTTAGCAACTGGTTTGCTGTATATGGCTTTTACTATGTTTAGGTATGGGCCTTGTATTCCTATTCTTTCCAGGACTTTTATCATGAAGGGGTGTTGAATTTTGTCAAATGCTTTCTCAGCATCTAATGAAATGATCATGTGGTTTTGTTCTTTCAGTTTGTTTATATAATGGATCACGTTGATGGTTTTCCTCAGATATTAAACCATCCCTGCATGCCTGGGATGAAGCCTACTTGATCATGGTGGATGATTGTTTTGATGTGCTCTTGGATTTGGTTTGCCAGAAATTTATTGAGTATTTTTGGGTTGATATTCATATGGAAAATTGGTCTGAAGTTCTCTTTTTTTTGTTGGGTCTTTGTGTGGTTTAGGTATAAGAGTAATTGTGGCTTCATAGAAGGAATTCGGGTAGTGCTCCATCTGTTTCAATTTTTGTGGAATAGTTTGATAATATTGGTATGAGGTCTTCTATGAAGGTCTGATAGAATTCCTGCACTAAACCCGTCTGGACCTGGGCTCTTTTTGGTTGGGAGACCTTAATGACTGCTTCTATTTCCTTATGAGTTATGGGGTTGTTTAACTGGTTTATCTGTTCCTGATTTAACTTCGGTACCTGGTATCTGTCTAGGAAATTGTCCATTTCCTGTAGATTTTCAAGTTTTGTTGAATATAGGCTTTTATAGTAAGATCTAATGATTTTTTGAATTTCCTCTGAATCTGTAGTTATGTCTCCCTTTTCATTTCTGATTTTGTTAATTTGGACACACTCTCTGTGTCCTCTCGTTAGTCTGGCTAGGGGTTTATCTATCTTTTTGATTTTCTCAAAGAACCAACTTTTGGTTCTGTTGATTCTTTCTATGGTCCTTTTTGTTTCTACTTGGTTGATTTCAGCTCTGAGTTTGATTATTTCCTGCCTTCTACTCCTCCTGGGTGTATTTGCTTCTTTTTGTTCTAGAGCTTTTAGGTGTGCAGTCAAGCTGCTGACATATGCTCTTTCCTGTTTCTTTCTGCAGGCACTCAGCGCTATGAGTTTTCCTCTTAGCACAGCTTTCATTGTGTCCCATAAGTTTGGGTATGTTGTACCTTCATTTTCATTAAATTCTAAAAAGTTTTTAATTTCTTTCTTTATTTCTTCCTTGACCAGGTTATCATTGAGTAGAGCATTGTTCAGTTTCCACGTATATGTGGGCATTCTTCCCTTTTATTGTTATTGAAGACCAGCTTTAGGCCGTGGGGTCCGATAGCACGATGGGATTATTTCTATCTTTTCTGTATCTGTTGAGGCCTGTTTTTTTTGACCAATTATATGGTCAATTTTGGAGAAAGTACCATGAGGAGCTGAGAAGAAGGTATATCCTTTTGCTTTTAGGGTAGAACGCTCTATAAATATCCGTTAAGTCCATTTGGCTCATGACTTCTCTTAGTCTGTCTACGCCTCTGTTTAATTTCTGTTTCCATGATCTGTCCATTGATGAGAGTGGGGTGTTGAAATCTCCTACTATTATTGTGTGAGGTGCAATGTGTTTTGAGCTTTAGTAAGGTTTCTTTTTACGTATGTAGGTGCCCTTGTATTTGGGGGCATAGATATTTAGGATTGAGAGTTCATCTTGGTGGATTTTTCCTTGATGAATATAAAGTGTCCTTCCTTATCTTTTTTGATGACTTTTAGTTGGAAATTGATTTTATTTGATATTAGAATGGCTACTCCAGCTTGCTTTCTTCAGACCATTTGCTTGGAAAGTTGTTTCCCAGCCTTTCACTCTGAGGTAGTGTCTGTCTTTGTCTCTGAGGTGTGTTTCCTGTAGGCAGCAGAATGCAGGGTCCTCGTTGTATCCAGTTTGTTAATCTATGTCTTTTTTATTGGGGAGTTGAGGCCATTGATGTTGAGAGATATTAAGAATAGTGATTATTGCTTCCTGTTATTTTCATATTTGGATGTGAGGTTGTGTTTGTGTGCTTTTCTTCTCTTTGTTTTGTTGCCAAGACGATTAGTTTCTTGCCTCTTCTTGGGTATAGCTTGCCTCCTTATGTTGGGCTTTACCATTTATTATCCTTTGTAGTGCTGGATTTGTAGAAAGATATTGTGTAAATTTGGTTTTGTCATGGAATATCTTGGTTTCTCCATCTATGTTGATTGAGAGTTTTGCAGGATACAGTAACCTGGGCTGGCATTTGTGTTCTCTTAGGGTCTGTATGACATCAGTCCAGGATCTTCTGGCCTTCATAGTTTCTGGCGAGAAGTCTGGTGTGATTCTGATAGGTCTGCCTTTATATGTTACTTGACCTTTTTCCCTTACTGCTTTTAATATTCCTTCTTTATTTTGTGCGTTTGGTGTTTTGACTATTATGTGACGGGAGGTATTTCTTTTCTGGTCCAATCTATTTGGAGTTCTGTAGGCTTTTTTTTGTATGCCTATGGGTATCTCTTTTTTTAGGTTAGGAAGTTTTCTTCTATGATTTTGTTGAAGATATTTACTGGTCCTTTGAGCTGGGAGTCTTCACTCTTCTATACCTATTATCCTTAGGTTTGATCTTCTCATTGAGTCCTGGATTTCCTGTATGTTTTGGACCAGTAGCTTTTTTCCGCTTTACATTATCTTTGACAGTTGAGTCAATGATTTCTATGGAATCTTCTGCTCCTGAGATTCTCTCTTCCATCTCTTGTATTCTGTTGGTGAAGCTTGTATCTACAGCTCCTTGTCTCTTCTTTTGGTTTTCTATATCCAGGGTTATTTCCATGTGTTCTTTTCTTGATTGCTTCTATTTCATTTTTAATTCCTTCAACTGTTTGATTGTGTTTTCCTGGAATTCTTTCAGGGATTTTTGCGATTCCTCTCTGTAGGCTTCTACTTGTTCTCTAAGGGAGTTCTTCACGTCTTTCTTGAAGTCCTCCAGCATCATGATCAAATCTGATTTTGAAACTAGATCTTGCTTTTCTGGTGTGTTTGGATATTCCATGTTTGTTTTGATGGGAGAATTGGGCTCCGATGATGCCATGTAGTCTTGGTTTCTGTTGCTTGTGTTCCTGCGCTTGCCTCTCGCCATCAGATTATCTCTAGTGTTACTTTGTTCTGCTAATTCTGACAGTGGCTAGACTGTCCTATAAGCCTGTGTGTCAGGAGTGCTGTAGACCTGTTTTACTGTTTTCTTTCAGCCAGTTATGGGGACAGAGTGTTCTGCTTTTGTGTGTGTAGTTTTGTCCCTCTACAGGTCTTCAGGTGTTCCTGTGGGCCTGTGTCTTGAGTTCACCAGGCAGGTCACTTGCAGCAGAAAAGTTGGTCTTACCTGTGGTCCCAGGCTCAAGTTCGTTCACGGGTGCTGCCCACGGCTCTCTGAGGTGGCAGCAACCGGAAGATCTGCGCTGCCTCTTCCGGGAGCCTCCGGCACCAGGGTTCCAGATGGCCTCCGGTGTTTTCCTGAATCAGCAATGTGTGTAGAGAGCAGTCTCTTCTGGTTTCGCAGGCGTGTCTGCCTCTCTGAAGGTTTAGCTCTCCTTCCCACGGGATTTGGGTGCAGAGAACTCTAAACTACGTTGTTAATGTAGTAATTCCTAAGAGATATATTTGGCTTACTAGCAGTACACCATCTGAATTAATACTTTTGCAATATTTTTTCCTGCACATATGAGCTTGAATTGCACAAAAGGAACGTTGAGGGCATCTCTTTGTGCTAAAATCTAAAAAATATCCCTGTTCCTGGATCAGTAGGTAATTTTGCAGTTCCTAAAACCCTTTTAGAAGATCTTTCCCCAGATCACATTGTGATCTTCACTCTGCCTTGGGTGAGGTATGTCTGAATGTTTACATCTGTAAAATTTATGTCTTATAGTGCTATCTCACAAATAATATAAAAATTACTAATTCTATTGCCTATTTCAAGTTTTTTTTAAAAACAAGGCTTTCAGTTCTCTCTCTCATTCTTTCGCTCTGCATCAGATTTTCAGATATTGGTTTTGTCTAAGCCTCCTGATATAGTGTGTAAGGTGAGAAAGCCAAGGCAAAAATGCAAGCCAAGAATTTTTAATAGAATGCCAAAATCCCTCTATCAGTAAACTTATATTAAAAGTCCTGTGGGTACCCAGGGAGGAGGCAGTCTTTTATGCCCATGGAGGCAGACTATGAAGAGAGGTCCAATATAAGCCATCATGAAGGTGTCTTTTCATTGGACATAAATGTGTTTATTTCTTTGTGGATATTCTCTCTTAGACAAGCCATACTGGGTGCAACTCTGTTAGGACACTGTAATAGACTAATATGTTTTCTTTGTGTGGACTCTGACTTGTAGATTGTGGCTACTCCTTTTTTATTTCTAAATTTATTGTCCTCAAAAGTGCTACTTATTGATGCCTTTATACTGTAGGTAGACAATATTCAATGTTATGACGTTCTAAATGATTCTAAGTTCTAGAGACCTTCAGTAAATAAAAATATATTTATGTAATTCCTATTAAAGTCTCAATTATGTGAGGGGAAGTGTTTCCTTTTTCACCCACAAGGAGAAAATTTAATCTAAATTCGTTAAGAACTTCAAGGGATAGTAAATAGCAAGAATAATATTTAAAAACATCAAAGATAGGAAATGTATACTTCTGGGCTCCAAAACTTATTACTATACCAAATGAATTAAAATAGCATAACACTTGAATAAAGACAGTCAATAACATATTAGTATAATAGAATGTTCAAAAAACCAACTTTACATTCAATGTCTTTCAAAAAGGGTACTGACATCATTGTACTGGGAAGATAGTATTCACCACTGTGGGACCATGGAAAGTAGTTTGGTTCCTGGTTGAGCTAAGGCTACAAACCCCAGAGACCCTGAAGTGATGGTAGAAGTTTTGCCTGTCCCCAGGTACCAGGCCCATGTCACTAGCCACAGTTCCCCATAGATTCGTAGCCATTAGTCACATAAGGGCAATGCCCCAAGCACATAGGGAGGACATGACCACAGGTCATGTAGTCTCAAGACAGATCTCCATTTTAATAAGGTAGCTAAAAACCTGAAGGGCTTAGCCAATGAGCTTTTCTTCCCAGATATTCCTCCCTGGAAAACGTATTTAATCTCAGGCCCACCCTGAGAAGTGGGGTATGGTTTTACACATCCACTTTAAGCCATGACAATAAATGCCTCAAAACCATGGACTGCCTCTTTTCATGGGATCTGCGGTGGCAAGCCTTGGAGAAGGCCTCCGCCTACAGAGCTGCTGTCTATTCTCCTGTAGAAGGCTTCTCTGCGCTTCCAGCCATAACCACCAAGCCAAGCTCAAGCCTGAAGCCATCAAGCCAAAGACTTTCCCCTGTGGGACCAGCAGGAGTCCCTGCTTCTCCCTCCAACCCCCGGATTGATCCATCCTTCTCCCCCTCCCCCCAGGTCTTAGCTCTTTTTGTGGCTTCCAGGGGTGCCTGGATGTCCAAGAGCCTTAGAACCAAATGGCCCTGACCTCCCTGCAGGCAGGGGGTGGGGGGCTGAGCCAGCTCCAGCTGTCCAGCACCTCAGACTGAGCTTCTCCACCCCCAGAGTGATGTCCAATGGGTTTCCCTACAGCCCAACACACACCTGATGGTGTGGGGTAAGTGCGGTCAACTTTACAGGTCTTGCCTCCCCAGCAGCCATGCCCTACGGCAGAGGGACCCACATCCCTACATACCATAAGCAAGGATCAGTTAATGAGATGTGTGTATGATAAAGAATAACACTGAGCACTTATACTACATATAATACTTAATGCAATAATGGATCAAAGACTAAAGGCAAAGAGGAAAACTACAACTCTTAAAAGAAAAAAAAATTAGAAAATATCCCTTTCTTTGGATTTGGCAATGATTTGTGTATGATACTAAAACCCCAGGTAATAGAATTATGATACCAAAACCCCAAGTAATAGAAATTAAAATAGATGAGCCAAATAGTATCAAAAATTCTTAAGACGTATTTCAAACTACAAGTCAACAGAATAATTAAATTTTGCTGAATTAAAACAGGAATTTTAATATTAGATAACTGATAAGTTGATATTAAATATATATGTTAGATAAGCCTTAATGTGTGCAACTCTGTTAGAACAGTGCTCTAATAGATATTCACTACATTACCTACATTATAACAATGGAAAATACTTAACAAACTGAATTTCAGACAGAGAAAGGTCTTGGTTGAGAAGTAGGCTGCCAAACCCAGGAAGGACTGAACTTACCAGCCAGAGTGAGAGAAATCAGGCAAAGAGCAAAGAGCTTCCTTCTTCCATGCCCCTTATATATACTGCCACCAGAAGATGGAACTCAAATTAAAAGTAGATCTTCGGGGTTGGGGATTTAGCTCAGTGGTAGAGCGTTTGCCTAGCAAGCGCAAGGCCCTGGGTTCGATCCCAGCTCCAAAAAAAAAAAAAAAAAAAAAAGTAGATCTTATCATCTCACAATATCCATGTCAAAGGTGGTTTTTGTTATTTTAAATTATTTAATTAAGAAAAATCCCTCTCAGATGTCTTCAGCCTTTTGTGTTATAGTTAATTCCAGATACAGTTAATATGTCACCAAGAATAGTCTTTAAAATTCTTAGAAAATTTTAAGTCAAAACTATGATGGTCTATAATCTCACATTTATTAGAGTGTCTAATAAGTAAGTGGAAAGTTTATGAAAGGAATATAGAGAAAATATAGCTTCTACGTATTGATAACAGCCAAAAATGTCATAGTTGTTATGGAAACAATATAACCATTTTCCAAAGTGCAAAATAAAATTATATATGAAAAAACCCACAAGCAAACCTGTTTATTACTCTGCATGGTAATTAAGAAAGAATAAAAGTAAAAATAAATGATTTTTGTATGACACAGCAATTCTACTTTTAGGTGTTTGTTTGCTACATTATTAGTTGTATTGAGATCTTAATTTCTGATTCCTCAAAAGGTGGTCACATTCATATCAGCCTCAGAGTTTTGATTAAGTTAAAATGAAGCCATTAGTTTGAGCACCAATCTCACTCACTAATGTCCTTTTAATAAAAGAGATTTAGGACAGCGATATTCACAGATGGTAGATCATTCAAAAAGATATGGAAACGGACATACTGAAGACAAGAAGAGAGACTTTGGAGAAAGCAAGCCTTCCACGTCCTTGCACTTGACTTTGTACATTCTAGCATGGTTCAGAAAATGAATGTTTGCTGCCTAAGTCATCCATTCTATTTCTTTTTCTCCTGCAAGCCCTAGAACACCAATAAAATACTTAACAGATTTCAAAGTCATCTTCTGCGGATCCATTTGAGCACTGATCTTCAGAGCCAGCATTACTCACAGTAATTAAAAAGGGTAAGGTAACTAAGGATACGGGATCCTTCCCACCTGCAGACACCAAACCCAGACACTACTGCTGATGCCAAGAAGTGCTTGCTGACAGCTTGGTGTGACTGTCCCGAGAGGCTCTGCCAGCACCAGACCAATACAGATGCAGATACTCAGAGCCAAACAACTGAGCCTAGGGACTCCAATGGATGAGTTACGGGAAGCACTGAAGGAGCTGAAGGGGATTGCAACCCCATAGGAAGAACAACAATATCAACTAACCTCACCTCTCAGAGCTCCCGGAGACTAAGTCACCAACCAAAGAGCACATATGGAGGGACTCATGGTTCCAACTACATATGTGGCAGAGGATGGACTTATCTGGCATCAATGGGAGGGGAGGCCCTTGGTCCTGTGGAGACTTGATGCCCCAGTATAAGGAGACGCTAGAGCAGTGAGGTGGGAATGGGGTGGTGGAGGGAGCACCCTCATACAGGCAAGGGGGAGAGAAGTGGGATGAATGGTTTGTGGAGGGGAAACTGATAAGGGGACATTTGAAATGTAAATAAATAAAATAACTAATAAAAAATAAAAAAATATATTTTAAAAGAGAAATGTGCAAAAAAAAGGGGGGGGGGGAGGTAAGGTGGATTAAGTGAATAGATAAACAAGCTGCCAATACAGGTATACAGTGGAATACCAATCAGCCTTTAAAATGGAGACACTTCAATGGGATCATCCCTGGAGAAAACTGACTTTCCCTCCTTCAGCATCCATTAATTGCCTGTAGCTCTTGTCCTGGGCATTTTATAACAACCACAACAAAGTCATTAGAAGGAAGCAACTAAGGTGTTTTAGTCTCAACCAAATTCTATCTGCTTAGAGAATTATTTCCTTGCTACTATGCTGACATAGCATCCTTCATATATTCCATCTCTTTTTATTGCTTTCATAGTTTTTCCCACTACGTCTCAGTGCTCTTAGTTTATAGAAGTGACTGAGTGATAATGGGAAGTGACCAGTTGTTCAAATATTTATAGTTTATATTTCCTATTCAAATATTTATAATTTATGTTTCCTAACAGAAGGAAAAACGCCACACCCGTCAAGGCAACAGAGGGCGTTGCAGGATTTGACAGAGGCAGAGGCCGAAGCCAGAAGATCCAGGCCAAAGGTTTTATTGAGGACTGTGGAAAAGGTAATCCCACAGGCTGTGTACTATTAAGCTGTTTTCTGGCTATTTGGTCCTGGCCTAGGGATGATTTAGTGTTGGGGAAATACAGGTTGAGCTGTAAGATAACGGGTGTGGCTATCAGCAAGCACTTGGGACTAGTTCACTGACATAGGAAAAGAATATTACTGAGGTCTTTGTTTATTCAGAAATTGGCTTATCTTCACTGACAGTCTTTGTCTACATGTTTTGTGTCTTTGTAGATTTCCACAGGCTTTCACATTTTCTACATGGAGCATGCATGACTTTCTAAATAAGAAAAAAATATATGAAGAAATTAACATTTTGGTTTTGGTTTCTTCTGCCTTTCGCTTTAGACAAGCTTCATTAGCTTTAACTTCTGATCAAACCATATCAACTCCCTGCCCACTATTTGACTGTCTATGGGGCAGGAGGAGGATGACCCTAGTTGTCAGTTTCGATGAGAAGAGAAGATACAAATCATAGCTTAAGAATGACTCTGAATGGGCTGGAGAGGTGGCTCAGTGGTTAAGAACACTGACTGCCCTTCCAGAGGTCCTGAGTTCAATTTCCAGTAACCACATGGTGATTCACAACCATGGTTAATGGGATGTGATGTCCTCTTCTGGTGTGCTTGACTGAAGAAAATTATTATAAAATAAATAATTTAATTAAAAACATGGAGACACTGAACATGGTAACACATGGATAAAATCTGAAGGTATTATGCTGTAAAGTGAAGTAAGTCCGTAAAAGAAAAATACTCTACCATGCTACCTCTGTACAGTATCAGGAGTAGTAATATTCATAGAGGCAGAAGGTAGGGTGGTGATTGTGCATATAATTCTGGAGAGACAGAGAAGATCATACTCACTACAACATACGCACTTTGTCACATTCTGTAGCAGAGGTTTATGTGATGGTCCTTTATAGCTATTCGAAGGGATGTTACATTTTTGGGAACAGGAAAAATGAACACTGGTTTGAATATAGTGTTGGACAATGTTGCTAGTGAACTACAGGACATTTTTCCAAGTTGTAATATCAGATAAACAATGAATAATTGTCAATATCATAAATACTGTAAGGCATAGAATTAAATGAAAATGCTTAATTGAAATTTGTACTTAACTGAATGATTTGTATATTTACTTGCTAAATGTGGCAACTGAAATAATTTTTTCTTACATTTGATACAAAATACAATAACTTAAATTGGAATATTGGGAACTATGAAGAAACTATCTAGAATGTTCGGTTTAAGAGTTAATGTTACATTTGGAATGTAAGTGTGGCATAAATGCTATGATAGCCCATCTAATTATATCTCATGCTTATATTATGATTTCATGTATACTTTTTCCTCTTATATTCAAATAAATTGTACCTGTAAGTCTATCTGTATTTGTTTTACACACATAAAATTTTTGCAGCTAGATGTGTCTTTAAAGTATTTTCCTTTTCTACAATATAGTGATTTCTTATGAACACACATGAATATATGTAAACATGCATGTATATAATCGCCTTTATCTATATGGCCATTTAAATATATTATGTTCAATTAAATTTTGCAAAATTCTACTTCTATTGATTGCTAATGATTTTCTTTTTGTCTCAGATTAATCAATACTGCTATAATGCAATCAATGACAATGGAAAACATATTTAACTTCTCATTAAATCCCTAGTCTGGGACTGGAAAGATGGCTCAGTGGTTAAGAGCACTGACTGCTCTCCCAGAATAGTCCTGAGTTCAATTCCCAGCAACTACATGCTGGCTCACAACCATTTGTAATGGGATCTAAAGGCAGCTACAGTATACTCATATATATAAAGAAAATAATTCTTAAAAAAACCCAAGTCTGTGTTTGAATCTGATCTACTTTGCTATTGTGCATACATGCATATTACATTTGTGTTTCTGTATATATACACAATATAGTATCTACTCAATATAATTAAAATTATAATTAAAATGTAGATAAAATACATATAGTCACATCCAGAGTGTGTTATTTGGAAGTGAAAGTGGCAAAGATTGTAAGCGGGAAGATGAAGGGAGAAATGTGGAAAAAGTAAGTTTACATGGTAAAGCCATGTGCATATCTGTACCTACAGAAAAGACACAAAGAATGTATGTACTAAAACACACTTCTTACCTCATAGTGAAAAAAGATTGAACTTTAACTCTATTGGATAAATGAGAAGGCCACATGTGACTGGATGATTTTTATTTTTGATGTAATGTAAATAAAAATTAATAAAACATGCTATATATTGGGCTGTTTTTATAATGCTACTGAACATAGAAGCAATATACTAGACTATTTTTCAGAGCTCCTTAAAAGTAAGTCCAATTATATTAAATAAAATGGTTAAAATAATTATTCTGGCAGCTAAGTTGTCCATCCAATCTTCCCACAGTGGAGCCTTTGCACAATCTGAACTATAGAGACTAGAAACAGTTGCTAGCTAAAAATTAGTTACTTGCTCATGAATGTTGTAGAAATCGGTTTCCTTTGATTAGGCTCTAATAAGTCTCACAGGCAAACGAAGTCCGTCGAGTGAATTAATTTGAGAGTTAAAGTGAGCTTTCCATTTCGGAGTGAAGTTTGCTTGACTTACCTGCCTGGAAGCTGACCCTTTTCTTGTCCCTGTCTAAGGAGGTACTGGGGATGATGGCAGGGGAAAGCCAAGGCCAGCGGGAGTCCTGTGGAGATAACTATCAAGGACATCAGGGGTGAGATTGACACAGAGAAGAGGTGAGCCTCTGCCCACTTCAAGGAGAGTCTCCTGGTTCACAGAAAAGCTGTTATTATAGAGGAAGAAAAGATTCCACTAGAAGGCAACAGAATTATTTCCATTCAGGTAGATTATTTTCATGTGCTAAGAAGTAATAATGTGTTCATTATGTCAGTATTTGAACATAAAATATAATTATTAAAGCCTAACATGTATCTATCTGTCTGTCTATCTGTCTGTCTGTATGTCTATCTAATCTAATCTAATCTAATCTATCTATCTATCTATCTATCTATCTATCTATCTATCTATCTATCTATCTATCTGGGACGTGATTTATTTTCATGAGTGTTTTTTTGTTTTCTTTGTTTCAGGCATACCAAACCCTAAATGACAAAGGGACTGTACTTAGAGATAGGCCCTACAAAAATGTGATAAAATTAAATGAATGTGCAGATGTTGGTTATGATCCCACCTGATTAGTGCGCTTCTGGGGAAAAGGAAGCAACACGCAGAACCTTTTTTGTCTACCATTTGTGGAGAGTGGGGACATGGCCCCTTTCATGCCAAACAGGCCCTCACCAGAAACCAAACCTTGGTTCTTAGCCTTGATTTGGGATTTCTAAGCTCTTCCCTATGTCAACAACTGGTATGGAAAGTTGCCTGGTATGAGGACAATGCTCAGTTTCTAAGAGTATCTGTTGCTCTTTTTTCAGGACCCATGTTCAGGTTCCACTACCCACATGGTGGCTCACGACTGCCTGTGATTCCAATTCCAGGGGATCTCATGTCCCTTTCTGACCTCTGAACATATCAAATTTGTATATGGTTCACAGGTATACATGTAATGTAAGCATTCATACACTGACTGTAAAGTAAATAAATCGAAATAAATAATGCAATAGTGGCACAAATGTTTTGGAAATAATTCTTACTGATGGGGTTAAAATCTGCTCTATGAGATGTACAATTGTAGAAAATTGTGTGTGGTTAATTAGCTGGGCCCAAAACTGACCGGCTCACAGGCCTTAGAGAAAATCAAAAAATGTATTATTCTGCTAAATGGACTTAGTAATAAATGTTTTCCTAAGTTTTTATCTTTGTAACCATAGATTAATATTTCTCTCATCCTCCATCTGAGAAACTTCATTTTTTTTTTTTTTTTTTTTTTCTCGGAGCTGGGGACCGAACCCAGGGCCTTTCGCTTGCTAGGCAAGCGCTCTACCACTGAGCTAAATCCCCAACGAGAAACTTCATTTTTACACTAGATGGTGATTTATATAAAGCCTTTCAAATGGTCAAGGTACAAAGTAAGAGACTTTTGAGTGTTTAGCTCCAGATAGAACACCCCCACACACACTACACAGAAAGGCTCAGGAATAATCAGAGAAGAGAGTATAGAAAGACTGCAAGAGCCAACCATCATTGATGATTCAGGAAAGCCGCATTTATTTGCTGGACATGAATGACTTTGACAACCACACAAGCTCACAGAAGCTGGGGATGCGCCTATGAGGTCTGCACAAATCAAACTCATCAAAAATCCTAAATTGGATGGAGTGGGTCATAGGCCCCACCCCTAGCTGAAGAACTATTGTCAAATGATAGTTTTTTGGGAAGGAGAGAGTTATTTTTTTCAAATTATGTAGCCCCTGAGAGGCTGATCATGCTCCATTAGATGTTACACAGCCATGCACATACAGGCTATATCAAGTAAACAGTAGGTTTAAGAAAACAGAGCACACAAACATGAATCTCAAACACACAAAAATGTAAAAACAAACTTTTCTTCTTAGTCACCCTTTTTACAGTATTTTTCATGTCAATTGATTTTTTTCTCTTTGGTAAGCACTCAGAAAATAAAAATTAAAGAAAAATTAAAAAGTAGATTTTTTTTTTTACCGAAATGGTAACTTCAAATCATCTTCATACAGTTTTCCTAATGGGGACTTAGAGGTGATTACTAGTAGTTCATTGATACTGATTTTATATTGTATCTGTTTAGAAAATGATATTTGAGGCACGGTTATTGCAGTTTAGGAATTCAAATTCAGATGTATAAAATTTGGTGGGCCATCAGTTCCAAGGTTTTTGTCATGCATTGGTTCATGGGAATCTTTGTGATCCAACATCAGTTATATATTTTGTCAATTATGAGAACACAAAATGCCACTAGTGGAAAAAAAACGTGTAAGAATAAATGAAATACAATGTGAAAGGTTTCCTCTGTGTCAAGAAGAGCTGGGCAGTACCAGGGATGCAGTCTCAGTATTATACTTTCTTCCACTATCCTGCTCTGTGAACTCTGTTGCCTTAAAACTCTATTTACTCCCTGAGGGGGATACCTTTGCCTGCCCAAGAAATACCACGGGCAAGAGGTTTCCTCCCCTCTCCTCCGCAATGCAGTTCTCAGAGTTCTCAGGGGATTTCTGCAAGCAGTCCCCAATCAGCCATAGGTCTTTTTGTATCATGAACAAAGTAAGTACGTTGTATGTTTATCATTGTCCCTCTATCCCTGCTTTGAATTGTGAGCTATCTGGAGTTAAAGCAGCACAGAATGCCATGAAAGGCAGCTTTGAAGAAGCAAGACCTTGATAGACTCCACTGGTTCTGTTTAATCTCAAATTTGACTTCTATTTCTTATGGGCTGCAATATGTAGAAATCATCTTGTCTGCCATCAAGCAACTGAATTTTTATTCTGCGCCATCCTGTCTTCAACCCATGTGTAAGACCACACACAAGCTGATCAAAAGTGACTCTCTGTGACTTCACAAACCCTAGAGACGATGACAGCAACTCCTTGGTCTGCAATCTAATTCCTCCCATGATTATTCTCCAACACTACTATATAAATGAAGACTTGATGCCCCAGGGAGAGGGAATGCACAGGGAGTTACAGTCTCAGGAGCAAAGGGGACAGGGAATGAAGGCAAGAACTCTGTGAGGGGGGCAGAAGTGGGGGCAACATTTGGAATGTAAATAAATAAAATAATTCATTAAAAGAAAAGCCTGTTAAACTTCGCACCACTCCCTGTCATTGCTCTGTTTCTCTCTCTGCTGTCTTCCTCTGCAGTAAATGATGGCTTACCGCTGGGGACCTTGGAAGGCCTCTGTCTATTTTGCTTGACAGAGACAAAAAATATCAAAATCAAAAATGGAAAAACACAAAATTCTTCACACTGCATTAATAAAACCTTGAGTCACCCCTAGATTTTGTTGGCTAAATATCCAATACTGCCCACAAAATTGCAATTTGGTTTTACTTTGATTTTTATTATCTATCTAGAAGATCATTAACTGCATGAATTGCAATGGGAAAATATCTTAGAAGATAGTTTTAAAATTAAGCATACGTCACAAAATTGTATATAATCAGAATACCTTAGGAAAATTATCTTATATTCTTGATTAAAAGTATCCGAAATATTATATATAATTCAATGCTACAGTTTGGTATTATTTTCAATTTGTTTTTCATGAGCTTCTGTATATACATCCTTTTACTCAATTTCTCAATTTATAGGAACCTACTTTAATATCAATAAACTATTATATATAATATGTATGTCTGATATAAATGAATTTCAATAGTTTTTGTCCTACTTAAATATATAACATATTTAAGAAACGTATTTAGCTACTATGTCTACCTACAAAATTATTTGAATTATTTGTTAAAAATTTATGCTGAGGGAATATGGAAAAGAACTACAAAATACAGAACTGGATGGCTTGGTGTCCACCATCAACTCAACAGCAAGTTAGCCTTTAAGAGCTCTAGACATGTGTAGTCTAGTCTAGTCTAGTCTAGTCTATTCTTTATTAATTATATTATTTCAATTACACTACACTATACACTAATTATATTATATGAAATTCTATTTATTTTGTGTGTATGCATGTGCACCATGGCATGTACGGAGGTCAGAGGACAACTTACTGGAGTAGGCTCAATTTTTCTACTGTGTGAATCACAGAGATATAGCTCAGCTTTCAAAGCTCTTCAGCAAGTGTCTACATCTGCTGAGCCACCTTACTAGCTGAAAACATGCATTTTCAGAACACTAGAACATTCACAACACTCAAAGTGATACCTCAGTGGGAGCACAAGCGTTTCCTAAGATCAGAGATATAGGGCACATTATTATATTTGATAAAAATACTAAACGTTATAATGAAATAACATCTTACAATTAACTAAATATATGTGTTGGAATGAAACTTCTACCAGTTAAGTAATTTCCTAAGGATAGCACTTAAAATATTCACTGGAATAATAAAGGCTTATCATATGCCTTGTTTTTCCTTCAGGATTTTTGTGAAGTTTAATTGGTGCGTTGTAGATATGGCGTTATTCAGTACACTTACAAATATTAGGGGTCTATAAATACATTCTTATAAATTTGAAGTTCTAAAGACCACAATGTACATAGTAGATCTTCAAAAGTTAAAATTGTATGCTAGAATTTTATTTTCCATGCAAATAAATATTTTACGTCATTTAACTGCCGTGTCAGATTAAACATTGCAAGGGGCAGTGCAGTGAAAACTGTAGGTGGCAGCTAAATCATCTCACTTGAAACATTTTCCCATCCTGACCCTCGGCTTCACAGTTTTCTTATTTGTAAGCTTGGTCTACAGGAAAACAAAAGAGAAATCTGCAGTCAAATGAAGAAATGAAGGTCTGAGAATTGCAATAGTGTGTGTGTGTGTGTGTGTGTGTGTGAGAGAGACAGAGAGAGAGAGAGAGAAGAGAGAGAGAGAGACAAAGAGACAGAGAGACAGAGAGACAAAGAGACAGAGAGACAAAGAGACAGAGAGACAGAGAGAGAGAATGAATACTGGGAAAGAACAGAGAGCCCAGAAGTGAACACACACACACACACACAAACACACAGAGACAGAGAGACAGAGACAGAGAGACACACAGAGAGAGACAGAGACAGAGACAGAGAGACAAAGACAGAGAGACAGAGAAACAGAGACAGAGAGACAAAGACAGAGAGACAGAGAAACAGAGACAGAGAGACACACACAGAGAGACAAAGACAGAGAGACAGAGACAGAGAGACACAGAGAGAGACAGAGACAGAGAGACAAAGATAGAGAGACAGAGACAGAGATACAGAGACAGAGAGACACCCCCCCACACACAGAGAGAGAGAGAGAGAGAGAGAGAGAGAGAGACCTACCCTTTTTTCAATTCCCTGTCCTTTGCTGAGCCTGCTGAGCTTCCCGCTCTCCTTCCTAGGAATGATCTCCCACATTTCTTCCTGTCACTAGTGGAAGGTGAGAAAAATAAACAATAACCGAGATTCAAGCTTCTTTCCTTTCCTGTTTTCACAGTCCCATCATTCCCTCAATATAGTGGCCTGGGCAGAGTTATGTTCCCTTATGACAGGCTCTGTTCTTCTCAATAATGAATTAGCCTTACCTTTTCCCTGCTACACAAACAAATTAAAGATGTAAGACAAGACCACATAAAGAGGTTGCTTAACTCTTAAAAATACAATCCTCCCTACATTTTTAATATGTTCCTCCTTACCAAATGTTCTTGTTTATCATTTGTAAGATTCCAAGCAACTGGTAGTATACATTTTCACAATTAACTTGACACCCTACTTTCATTCACGTGAGGCTTCTCACAAGTCTGTGTAAAACTGACTTTCACAAACTGACCAGGAACAATAAACCAGGCTTAGCACACATTATGCCTTCCTTTTACCAGAGAGTCAGAAGGCTCCATTAAATCTCTACTGATATGCAAAGTACCCTTGGGCTCCTATGTCAGAAAGCAGTTGTGTTTCCTTCACAAGATTCTTTACATCAGCTCAACCCTCAGTTTGAACTCACAGGCTGTAGAAAGGCTATCTTTATGTCTATGTTGGAATGAGAAGTTTTATTTAATTTGTACGGCCTTTAATTTAGTTTGGTGCGAAAGGCTAACAAAAATGGCTTAATAGCCTGTTTACTATAATATACATGAACATAAACATAATCGAATAAAATAAAAATGCATAGGCACTAAGTTGACCTAAATGAAGCTAGAGAATATTTAATCATGTGTATGGAAAATTAGGGAACAAGATTTTCAAACTATTTCCTTCATGGGCAGAAATTTTAGTTTATGGATTAATAAGAGGTTTATCTTTCAACTTCATATTGCCACATCTTAAGGATTCTTATATCTATGTGTTTATAGCCAAATGGGCTGAAATGACAGCACTGTTAATAATTCATGGCGCAGTAAAACAACCTAAATTGAACTCAGCCAGTGGAGGCAGAAACTGTTTTTATTGATGACACATTTTCATAGTAAATATAAAATAAAATGAATGTCAAGTAGACCAAGATTATTTTGCTTCAAGCATTGCATACAGACTCAGACTCTGTGTACAAAACTACAGTTGCCTTGGTAAAAGATCTAATTGCACAAGTCACCCGTTTTGTTTGTTTGTGTTTGTGTACTGGCATGGCTGTCTGGGGCAGGGCATGGGGGTGTTACTTACTCTTTGCCTTTGAGTAAAACTCCATGTGACTTAGCATTGCGACTACATGAAAAACTTTGTCATATTTTCCCCAAGATCCACAGGAAGACAATCAAGAAATTGATCAACTTTATGGAAAACATCCTGAAGGTTTTAAATGCCACTTCTTCTTCAGTTCTTGTGCCAAAGACTGGACACTCCTAAGTGAACCGAAACCTTACTCCTCAGCCTGAGTGTTTGTTCTTGTTTTTGCATTTAGGAACTGCCGTGCCCCTCCCTTCCTGATGAGTACTGGTCTAATGAATTACATGTTTATTATATTAGGAGATAGAGCTCTTGAAGAGGTAATTAAAAACAAGGCTGAAGGATGGGACCCTAATAGCATACCTCCAATGTCCTTGTAATAAAGAAAACACACTAGAGCCATGAATTTATCCTCAATCACCCAGATGACAGATTGTGTGATGCTGTATTAGGAAGCCTGTGCATGCCAATAACAGAGGACATTGGAGAAACCCAATAACTCCTGTACCTTATAAAGCTACCCTCCACATCTCTCTCTCTCTCTCTCTCTCTCTCTCTCTCTCTCTCTCTCTCTCTTTCTCTCTCTCTCTCACACACATACACACACACACCCCAAAACAAACAAAAACAAACAAACATACAAACAGAAAACAGAACAAAACAAAACAAAAACCAAAAAGCAACAAGCCTTCAGAGTCTGTGGTACTTTGCTATGAGAACTACATTGGCCACCAGAACAAAGGATGTTCTCTTCCTCTTTTCTATTTATTTATTTTTATTCTTTAATCCTTTTTTTACAGTCCAGATTTCATCCCCTTCCTCGTCTGCCTACCCTCTAACCAGTCCCTATCCCATACCCTCACCTCCCTATCCTCCCCCACATCTTCAATAGGATGCCTCTACCCCAACCCTCCACCTAACCTGCTAACCTGTGCTTCCTGGTTGGTGGCTCAATGTCTAAAAGATCTGGGAGGTCCAGGTCAGTTGAGACTGCTGGTCTTCCCATGGGGTCACCCTCCTCCTCAGCTGCATCCAGCTTTTCCCCAATTCCTCCACAGTTGTCCCTGGCTTCTGTCTACTGATTGGGTGCTAGTATCTGCATCTGACTCTTTCAGCTGCTTGTTGGGCCTCTCAGAGAGCAGCCATGCCAGGCTCCTGTCTGCAAGCACACCAGAGCACCAGTAACAGTGTCGGGCCCCAAGCCTCACTGTGAGCTGTCTCCCAGTTTGGGCCTGTCACTGGATTTCTTTTCTCTCATGCTCTTCTCCATTTTTGTCCCTGAACTTCCTTCAGATAGGCACAGTTCTGGGTCTGTTGACTGTGGGATGGCAACCTCATCCCTCCACTTTTTTTCCTTTTTTTTCTTTTTTTTCGGAGCTGGGGACCGAACCCAGGGCCTTGCGTTTGCTAGGCAAGCGCTCTACCACTGAGCTAAACCCCCAACCCCGTCCCTCCACTTGATACCCTGTCCCTACACTTGAGTGAACTCTGCAAGTTCCCTCTCCTCAAAGTAGAATACTTTATCCAAGGTCCGTCCTTTTGAGTCCTGAGAGTCTCTCACCTCCCAAGTCTTCAGTACATTTTAGAGGGGCCCCTACGTCCTATCATGGGAAGTTGCCTGTTTTCATTTTTTTTTCTGCTAGCCCTCAGGGCTTCAGACCTGCTCCCTCCCCCACTACCTGATCATGCTGTCTTCCTCTTGTATCATTTCTCCTCTCCTTCCTCCTCCTCCTCCTCCTCTCTCTCCTCCTCTTCCTCCTCTTCCTCCACCCCATTCTCATTTTTTCCTCATGCTAATTCTTTGAGTCTGTGGTAGGGAGAGGGTTGTACACCTGTGTGTGTATAATCGTGGAGGCTAGAAGACAACCTCAGGAGCATCCTCAAGAACATGGTGCACCTCCTCAGAGATAGAGTCTCTCATTGGCCTGGAACTCACCCTTTAGATTGGACTGCCTCCCCAATAACTGAGATTACAATCATCTACCACCACATCCAGCATTTTTATGTGGGTGTAGGGGGATTGATCTCAGCCCATCATGCTTGCTCTGCCTACCTCAAAGGCAAAGGTATCTTATCTCATCTGTCTTCTTCTTCTTTAAGCCTTTCTCTTTTGATAGTTTTCACAATTTCTTAAACAAATTATTTTATTTATTTACATTCCAGTCATTGCACCCCACTTGATTCCCCCTCTTTTACAGTTTCTCATCCTATTCCTCCTCCCCTTGCCACCAAACCTCCTCCTTTACTGGGGCTCAAGTATCTCAAGGATTAAGTGCATCTTCTCCCAGTAAGGCCAAACATGTCAGCCCTCTGTTACATATGTGCCAGAGGCCTCGGACCAGCACATGTATGCTCCTTGTTGGTGGCTCAGTCTCTGGGAGCTTCCTGGAGTCTGGACTAGTTGAGACTGTTTGTCATCCTATGGGGTCGCTCTCCCTTTCAGCTTCTTCTGTCCTTCCCCTAATTCAAACATAGGGGTCCTTGACTTCAATCCAATGGTTGGCTGTAAGTATCTGCTTCTGTTTCAGTCAGCTGCTGGTAGGTTCTCTCTAAGGACAGCCATGCCAGGCTCCAGCTGTTAGTAGAGTCAGGCCTTAGTGTCCCCCCATGAAATGGATCTGAAGATAGACCAGGGTGCCTTTCATTTAGTCTCTTCTCCATTTCTGTCCCTGAAGTTCTTTTAGACAGGAACAATTCTGAGTCAGGAATTTTGACTGAGGGTTAGTAACCCCGTCCTTCCACTTGAAGCCCTGTCTCTCTACTAGAGGTGGACTCTTCAGGTTCCCTTCCTTCAATATTGGGCATTTTGGTAAGGTTCATCCCAATGAGTGCTATGAGTGTTTACCACTCAGGTGTCTGGTACTTTCTAGAGGGTCCCCCCATGTCTCACTCCCCAAGGCTGCTTATTTCCATTCATTCTCTTATCCCTCTGGGCTTATCTCCTCTTCCCTCCCCTCATATCTGACCCCGTTCCCCTTTGCCCATCCTTCTCCCTTCTCCCGCCAAGGTCCCTCCCTCCCTTTGCCTCCTGTGATTATTTCCTTCTCACTTCTAAGTGGGATTGAAGCCTCCTCACTTGGGCATTTCTGCTTGTCACACTTCTTGAGGTCTGTAGGTGGTGTCTTATGTATTCTATACTTTTTGGCAAACATCCACTTATTAGTGAGAACATACCATACATGTCATTTTGGGTCTGAGTTAACTCACTCAGGTTGATATTTTCTAGTTCTATCCATTTGCCTGAAAAATTCATGATGTCCTCATTTTTAGTAGCTGAATAGTATTCCATTGTGTAAACGAACCATTTTTTTTCTGTATTCATTCTTCTTTTGAGGGACATCTGGGTTGTTTCCAGCTTCTGGCTACTACAATTAAGGCTGCTATGAACATAGTAGAGCATGTGTCTTTGTAGTATGGTGAGGCATTTTTTGGGTATATGCCCGAGTCATATAGCTGGATCTTCAGGTAGAACTATTTCCAGCAATGCAGGAGCATTCCTCTTTCTTCATATCCCTGCCAGCATGTACTGTCACTTGGATCTTAACCACATTGACTGATGTGAGATGTAATCTCAGGGTCCTTTTGATTTGCATTTCTCTGGTGACCAAAGACTTTGAACATGTCTTTAAGTCCTTCTCAGACACTGGAGATTCTGTTGTGAATTGTCTACTTAGCACTGTACCCCATTTTTAATTGGGTTATTTTGTTTTGTGGAGGTTAACTTCTTGAGTTCTTTATATATTTTGGATATTAGCCCTCTATTGGGTGTTTCCTTTTATTTATCTTCTATATTTTCCTGCCAGAATTTTACCTTTCAAATAATTCCTTTCAAATATACGTTTCAAATATGTGTACCTCTGGTTTCCTAATATATTGTAAAATTCCATATTTGGTTTTAATATATATGTTATATAAACATGTTATTATATATGTTGTATATATGTTATATATGTTACATAATAACATATAGATGTTAGTCAATATCTTTAGTTAAAACTTAATTTATTGTATATTAAATAATAATTTCATGCTAGAATAATTTTTAAAAACTGTTAATCTTGGAGGGCTGGAGAGATGCCTCAGAGGTTAAGAGCACTGACTGCTCTTCCAGAGGTTCTGAGTTCAATTCCCAGCAACCACATGGTGGCTCACAACCATCTTTATGGATCTCATGCCCTATTCTGATGAGTCTGAAGACAGGTACAGTGTTCTCATATAAATAAAATAAATAATTCTTTCAAAAAACTGTTAATCTATTGGAATTAGAAAATAGAAAATTATTGAAAGTGAGAGATGGAAGTTAGAGAAAAGCAAATTTCAGCTGACTGTAGACTCACAGCAGCACTATCTCCCAATCAGAGCGACGGTCCAAACAGTACAAGTGAAGGCTTCCATGAGAAGCAAATGGATCAGATTAACTCTCCGTCTTCTTTTTCAGTTACTATGCACAGTGCTGCTGATTATGAGGTTCTAATATTTTGATACGAATGTGTTTGTAGAGGAAACTAACATAAGCCATATCTAATTTTAAGGAACTAGTGAAATATGTACGTAAACCAAAGGTAAGGCCTATAAACTAATTTATAACTTCATATATGACATATCTCTTTGATGATAGACTTCTTCATGTGGGACTCACGTGAGCTCACTATTGAACTTGCAGGGATAGGAATCAATTCACTCATTTAGAAAGAAGCTATGTAAAAATTTGCCCCAGATTCTTTACTTAAAATAGTTCCCAGTAGAGAACATTTTCTTTCTAATTATTCTTCTCACTCCAGCTGCCTAAAATCCTTTTTTTCCCCTTGCTACCATTCCATGAATTATTCTATGTCTGGCCTTAATATAAAATTTCTTGAAACAATGGGCTATCTAGGTATCTCTGGGGGTAACTCTGTCTCCATAGATATACCCACATTTTAATGGAGACTGAATAATATTAAGTAAAATATTAGTAGGCCAGAAAGAACTGGCCTGCAGAAATCTTTCATAGCAATCATACAAATGTGTGAAATTGATGATGAACACAGGTTCTATGTGGTCTACTTGACGCCTCACTTTAATTATGCCATTTTTTTTCTATTTCATAGCAAGTGTGAAACTTTTAATACTGTTCATAGCACCACTCTTTGCCTACATGAGATCAGTATCATTGACATAAATTATAGTTTAGCCTCACCTTAACTTCATCATATTTTCTAAAGCACACAGTTTATTTCCAATTAATCTAGACTCTGAGAAGCTTCTGATAATTTTCCAGTAATTATATCATACTTCTGCTTATGCCCTCCTTTGAATGATTGTGTATCTGTGTGTTCATTCAGTAAGGCATCTGTTTTCTATGTAAGCAATATTTATTCAACCAGTTGACTTTGTGCTTGGCCACATGAACTGTTTAGAGTTCAAAAAATGAGCTAAAAGGATGGGGCGCCCATTCATAGCACAAGCTTCAGTGGTCAGAGCACACATCGTTGGCTCCTTTGTAGAAACCAATGTTCATGGGTGCATGTTTACATATGAATAAACTCACAAATGCAAATGAAAACACACTCCTGTGCTGTATCGAGAACAGAAAGAGGTGTTTGATCTCTCAGAACTGCAATTAGAAGCAATTAAGAGATTCCTGACTGGTCAAGTGCTTGCTGGAATCTGAATCAGTTCCTGATTGCCCAGAAAAGTCTTTTTGCCCTGATCAGTCTCAAATCAAAAGAACAACAACAACAAAAAGTTCGATCTGATGCATGGGCCTAAGTAAAAACCATAGGTGATCAATTAAAAGAGAAGAAAAATTACTGTTGTATGCCGATGTCTTAGATATTTTGTGTAAGTCTTAGACATACATACAGCAGAGAAGGGCTTGTTTCTGCTAACAAAAAATAAATAAATAAGAGATTATCTTTCAGAATAAACCATTTTTTATATAACAACCACTATAGTGCAAGCTAAACACTGTTTTGGTAATGGAGAATTTGTCTCCTTATTGATTGTCCAATTATATTGGAATAGAACAGCCAAATCCTGTAAGGCTTTAATGAGGTAATCAATATCTCTGATTTCAGAAAAGATTTAAGATTGATATCTGATCTCCACTGAATATCAATATGGTCACTGTATTTGTTTCTCTCTCCTCCTTGAATGGTTTCAAAGGATGCCTAAAGGAGAATCACAATATTTACCATGACCTAACTATAATGTAACCAATGCCATGGCCATATCAGTAAAGACTATATGGGTACCTGTAATTAACCTCTATCTAGTAATAAAGAGAGAATTTGAGAGCAGAGCATACCTATGGGACGAGTGGGAACTATATTAGTAATCCCATTTATACTCTGTCATCACAGTGTTAACAAGAGAATGGAACACACATGACTTAAGTAAGATCAAGTTCTATAATATATGAATGTGAAAATATCCTGGTTTCAATATGAAATTCCTCAACATGATAGCAAAGTAAAAATATGATTATGTAAAAGCATAATCAGCTGATGTCAACATGGTGATGGCAGAAAAGTTGGGAACACGAAAGACAAACATACTATAATAAACATGCCTCAATGAACAGCTATAAACATGCTTGAAATGCACATCAAAAGTAAATAAGACTGAAGCATAATTTCAAAAAGAGAAGAAAAAAAGGACCTCCCAATGACAACAGCAAATTATAAGTTCAGAAATGAAAAGCCCACAGGCTGAGTTCATAAGCACAAAGGGATGGGCAAGGGACAGAAGGTAGAGAGTAGAACAGAAGGGTGATGGGATTGATCAACTCTGAGCAAAAGAGAGGGGGTAAGCTGGGGTGCAAGGTTGAAAACTGAAACTTGTGAAATGAAAATATGATTCATAACATTGGATTCTTAGAGGGAGAGGAAAAAGTGAGTCCGGCTAAAGAAGAATCCACAGAAATGTCATGTAAAAATTGCCACACTTGGCAAGGGATATACACAAATATAGCAGTTTCAATGAAGTCTTTGTTGAGAAAAATTAAAACTAATTTGCCCAACCTTAAAATGAGGCAGAGAAAAGTAACAGATTACCTAGCAGATTAAAACAAAAATGAATCATGTAAGACTTCCTATGAGAAACAATGGAGTCCAGAACACGCACCTCTACATGGAAGGGAATTAAGCAGATGAACCCTCTAAACAAAAGTAAAGTAGAAAATATGATGGCTGTCAAAAATATAGGTAACAACAATTAAAGATAAGTAGCCATTAGTTTGAGAGAGATCAAGGGGTGTAATGGTATAATTATAATTTCAAGAAATGGAAAATTTTGTAAAGTGGTACATAAGTACAATTGGCCTTCATTCTTTTGCCCTTTCTAGATGTTTCACATTTGAAGCAATAATTGTAACAATATCATCAGTTTTATATTTTCTTGATATAACTGAAAGATAATATATAGGAAAATGAAAAAAGGCAAAGTTAACTGTAATTAACTCAAACTAATAAAGTAAATCCAGTATACTAGAAAAAGTTATGCAGACATAGTGTGCTAATTAGATAATAACATAGGAAAAGATAAAAATCCTAATTTTGAGATATGGGTCAGTTCTTAAGGATATTTTCTACACTTCCAGAGGAATAGAGTTTGGTTCCCAGCAACCAATTCATGTGGCTCAGGACCCTCTGTAAGTCCAGCTGCAGGGCTTCTGATACTTATTATGCTCCCTGTAGGCATCTACAAACCCAGAAACAGACTCAGACACACATGTCTGCTACCATTACTCTTGCTACTATTACTACTACTAAACCACTACAGATAAGGGAGACTATGATCTATAAAAATGTTTTTGAGTGGAAACTTCAAATAAGACATAATGTAAAAAACTGAAACAAACCCAAAATATTTAATACCATGCAGAATTTAATTTAGTAGTAGTTAAGTTATTGTAAATCATCATTGAAACAGAACAAATTAAATAGATTTAAAAACATGACAGAGTTGAGCAATTTACATGAGTTCAAATGTGATTGTGTAGGCCATATGAGGGTAAGATCAGGGGAAAATATTTTACTAAACCCCTTATCAAAATAAATCAAAAGTATATATATTAATATACTTAAGAGGGAGGGAAATAACCAGAGTTGCATTCTGTAATGTTATGCAGGACCATTCGTCCTACCAAGATGCCTGAGATGTCAGGATAACTGTGTGTGACCCAATTAACAGAGAAACAGAAGGTATTCAAACAACTCCCTGGAGTACTGACAAGAAAACCAAGCTACAATTACTGTGTAGGTTAGAAGCCACTAGAGAAAGTCTTCCCCAATCACTCTCCACCCTATTTCTTGGGAAAGAAGTCTCCCACTGAATTTAGACTTCACCATTTGGTTAGAATGGTTGCCACCAAGTCTTGATGATCCTAATGTGTTTTCTTTCTGAATGCCGGGATTATAGGCATATATCTCCATATCTTGTTTTTTATTTGTTTGTATTTACAAGAATCTTATCTTGGGTTTTTCTTTACTGAGTGAACCATCCCCCTAACCCCCACCAATTTTAGAGTAATCTCTTTGACCATAATGTAATTAAACTGAAAACCAATAGCAGAAAAATAGAAAAATTTAAGATGTAGAACATTAGAACATAGTTTTAAATAAGTTATTATCCAAAGCAAAAAATTTTAATGAGATAAAATAACATGTTAAACAAAGTCAAAGAATAAAAATCAAAATTTGTGATCAGAATATTTTTATCATTCATTCGCCTGCTAATATAATAGTTGGTTGACCCTACTTTCTAGGTACACTGAATATGAGGCAATATGAAGGAGGACAGGAAGATGACGAGGAAATATGGAATGCAGGTCATGGACTCTCAAGTCAGAAAAGAGGATATAGAGATAATTGCTTTCTAGGTTAACTGTATTGTGAATTTTTCCTTTGGTGGTAGTTAACTGCATAAAAATATTTGATAATGAAATTATGAAATCCAAAATGAAGCTCCACGCCTTTATAATAGCTACCATAACTGCTCAGTTCAATGAGATATATAGAATTTGGGTCTGGCTAATTCACTATGTGAAATTTTTATTTGAAAGTTGTTAAAAATAAAGTTTTAGTAATTTTCAAACGTCCAATAAAATTGACTAACAACAATTCTAAGAGAATACTAAGTGAGACAAAGAGACAAAGACACACACACACACACACACACACAGAGAGAGAGAGAGAGAGAGAGAGAGAGAGAGAGAGAGAGAGAGAGAGACTCTGAAATAAAATTGGTTCTTCTACTGTCCTGCAGACTTCAAAAGGAGAGTAAGGACATAGTACAAACATTTAGTTGCAAAATGTGACAACTTATACAAAATGGCATAATTCCTCAAAAAGCACAGATTACAACAACTTCAAATAAAGCAAATTTAATATCCCCATCACTACTGAGGAAATTGAATTTGTAATTTGAAAACTCCCAGAATAGTAATTTCAAGGCCCAGATGGTTTCACTTGGAAAATTCTACAAAACACTTATGGGAGAATTAACAGCATCTCTACACAGTTTCTTGCAAAAACGAGGAGAGGATATTTCCATGTTCATTTTATGAAGATAGGTTGATATCAAACCAAAAGGAGGACTAATGCAAAGAATAATGTCAATGAAGAACACCAGCTAAGACCAAAAACTCTCAAGTATGCTACCAAATAGATATGGGTACCATAAAAACTATTATACACTGTGACCACATCTGACTTCTTTCTGTGACTCTAGTTCAGTATTTGAAAGTCAATCCATCCAAGTCTACCATGCTAAGAGTTCAAAGAAGGAAACTACAAATGATTCTACTATTAAACCTGAGACAAAGCAAATTGTAAACTTTGGGAGCCAAGAATATGTCACTTGGAAGTGTAGAAGTAGAGATAGGCATCTTCAGATGCCTTAAACAATAAAAACATGCAAACTCTTGCACCAAATACTAAAACTCAGGGCTTTTTCTCCACATTGCACAGTGCTTGATATCCTTAACCACTTAAGAAAGTCAAGAACAGAATAAAAGGGTTAAAAAACCAACATAACGAGATATGAAATTGACCTTACTAATTTGTGTCATAATTATCTAGTAGAAATCCATAGACAATGGAAACGAACTTATTCCTGAAAGGTTTATTGTGACCTTCTCTGTTGTGTTTCTGGGAATTATAAGAAGATGGTTTTAGCGCAGAAGGCAGAAGCCATGGCACCCCAGAGGTGTCAGTATATTTTGTCTATTAGTCTACCAGCATAGTCTAGCAGGATCAAATATGTAAGGACCTTGACCTTACAAACAGATATTGTTGTGACCTTTCACAGTTGCTGTTTGTTACAGTACTGAGGGAAGTTACACTGAATGGCCTGCCCCAGAGTAGATGGTTGGCGAAAGGGGAACCTAGGGAGGCCTGACCTGTACATTTCAGAAGCAATTTGATGCAAGGAATAAGGACAGGAGGTGCTGTTCTTCAATTTGAATAACCATTAAAGTTTAATCCTCTTTATGATCACCTGTGAATTGCTATAGATCACTGTTGCAAATGTGATGCTGCTAAGAAAAAACGGGCTTACAACCAGAAAACGTTAGGGGATGTCGAGCAGGTAAGGTCCTGCTGCCTCCCTCCTCTTCATGACAAAGGTTTCCCTTATTCTATAGCTTTAAAGACAGGCTGTGAGGCTCTTCCTCATTTTTGTTAACAGAAGACATGACATTCTCAAAAAGTTATTATGTTTGTATTAGAACTTAGTTAACCTATTTAGAAAAGGATATCTTGTTACTTATAGACTGATAGAGTCTCCTTTAACAGAATGCATTCATTGTTAAATACATTCAATGTGTAAGTGTGTTTCTTATGGTTTCCCTCTCTTTTTTATAATTTTTTTATTGTTTGATCATATGTTTATATAAATTGAAAGGAACAAATATGAATGAGAATTTTGGTGAATGCAGAGGTGGGAAATATCTTAGAGGATGTGGGGGAAGGCAAATAGTGATGTTAAATCTTGTACAAAAAGTTTTTCCTCAATAAAAAAATACAAAAAAGAATTTCTTAAAAAAATCTCTTTTACTATACTTGCAACATTTAAGTTTAAAAATGACTTACAATTTTTAAAGAAATGCCAATTTGAAAATTAAATTTTGATATACTTTTAAATAATTGTTTATGCATAATCAAATACAATAGCTTGGATCATTGCAAGGTATGTTAAGCAACTGAACATTTATTAATGGTCATTAACAATTCAAGATAGTTTTACAAAGATTCAAAAAATTTTAATAGTAGGAATAATTTTCAATTTAGAGTAGAGAGTTCAAATAAAAATAAAGCATAGTAGAGAGAAGTTGTTGTCACTCTTTACACAGCATGTACACACACATGGATGGCTTTGAGATGTCCTTTCTATCCACCTGTGCACTCAGGCTCCATGAGTAACTGTGACATAGGATCCTTGTTTTGTGTTTGTTTGTTTTTGTTATTGTTGTTGTTTTTATTCATTGACTTTCCCATGGACACACAAGAAGTTCAGTTGAAGGGAGAAAATATCTTTCCTGATAAAATAAAGGTGAAATTAAACAAAACACATTCATAACTGTGATTGAGGTAAAGTAACTACATCTCTGGGCCACATATCTATCCAGAAGACTGGAAAGTTCATTTGCTGGAACAATTCATTCTGTTGGATTTTCACCATGTAGAAGGCTGTGAATGAAGTAAGGAACGCCTGAGGTTTGAGAGTTAACTTTCCTTAGTAGGTTGGTTTAAAGAAAATGTATAAACTTTCATAGTGGCTCACACCTGTACTATTAGCCCTATTTTGGCTGAGGCAGGACAACTGCCCTGAGCTGAGAGTAGCCTCAGCTATACACTGAGTGAGACAAGGGCCCGAGTCACAAAGTGAGAGCCCGTCTCAAAGATGAAAAAAAAGAGAGAAAATGAAAATCTGTGAGGGACTAAGCTAATGGTGACATTGCTTTGTACAACATGCATAGGAACCTACCAAATTTGATTTTGGTTACTGCATGGTGATTGTCAGAACAGAGTTCATGAGTGAAGACCTGTGAGGAGATTTCTGAAAGCTTGTGAGAAAACTCCAGATAAACTAGGAGTCTTGTAACGTGTTCCTCCATAACAGGAATTTGTTCTTGTGATAAACTTTGGTATTCTTCCCAGGTGTGGTAAATAGGAGTGGGTTTACTTTAGATACCCATGCTCTTACCCGTTAGTATTTCGTTGATCTTGTTACTTACTGTCTACAGACTAGACTCCTGTGATCTTGCCCTTGTGACTGTATACAACTTGAGCTCAAGTGAATTTCACTCACATGATTTTTCTTTTTACTTTATATTGTTTAATTTATAACTCAAATGCTGTACCCCTCCTTGTCTCCCACCCTATTCACAGAGTCCCTCTCCACATCTTCTCCCTCTTCTCCTCTGAAAGGGTGCCCTCTTTGGTATTCCTTCAAATCTCTGCTACATTAGGCATATTCTTCTTCTCTGAGGCCAGACAAGGCAGCCCTGTTGGGGAATGGATACCACAGTGAGGCTGCAGCTTTAAGGAGAGCTGGCTCTCCAGTCCTTGGGGAACTTACTTGGGGACTGAGCTGCAGGTAGCCAGAAAGGCCCTCCAGTGGAGGGATTGAAAATATCAACCCACCTACGAAACTTCTGAAATTTATCTTGGCTAAAAGAAATTCAGGAACAAAGATGGAGCACAGACTGAAAGATTAGTCAACCAATAACCGGCCCAACTTGAAACCCATTGGATGGGCAAACACCAATCCTTGACACTCTTATTAATGACTGTTATTCTTGCTGACAGGAGCCTAGCATAACTGTTCTCTGAGAGGTTTTACCCAGCAGCTGACTGAAACAGATGTGGATACTCATAGCCAAACATCGGATGGAGGTCATGGAAGAGTTGGGCGAAGGATTGAAGGCCCCGAAAGGAATGGGAACCCCACAGGAAGACCAACAAAGTCAACTAACCTGTACCCCTGGGAGCTCTCAGAGACTGAACCACCAACCAAAGAACATACACGGGCTGGAATGAAGCCCACAGCACATAACTTTTCTCAACTCTTAAGAATGCCCTCAGAACTTAAATCGTCTGATGTCCTGGAGAAAAGAAAAGGCTATTGGGTGAAACTTTAGTCCACCTCATCTGTAGGCTCCGGACTTCCAGCTTCACATCTCCAAATAATGTGTGACCATTTATAAAACAGGAATCTTTCTTATTTGCTGTCATCGGTTTCTGTTTTACCATAATTCCCTATATCATTTTGGTAACTAAAACTGTGTTGGACATATTAAGCTTTGGAAAGTCTATGGTTATCATAATTAATAGTTATCAGAATTAAATGGATACATCTCTGTTATGTCAGGTTTAGATCCTGCATGAACCTAACCAGAATGCAAACGGAATCTTCCTTAATAATCTTTACAATGCTTTACTTTCTTATTTGTTAATTAACTTTTGGAAAATTTGATTTCATTTTTAAGAATTCTGCTAAAGATAAAATTTTTTATCATTAGATGTGTTTAAACGCTTGAATTTTGTTATTTAATTTTCACCTAGATTTAAAAAAATCTGACCTAGAATGAATTGGACCACCCTGCTAGCCCTGTCTTGTCTTTGGAACTGTAAACAACATTGACATCTGCTACCTTTAAAGTCTTAATTAGTACTTAAACTTCACAAAAGAATCAGTGTGATGTCATGTCTAGACAACATGTAAATTAATATGAGAGCACATGATTTAAAAACTCTATACTAATACAAATTAATCTGAATTAAGCTTAATCTCTAGTTATTAAGTGATTAAGAGTTCTGTTGGTGACTGTGGAGCAGTGATTTCCATCTGTGATTTTGTGGGAAGGCACAGCCACAAACACCAAACGCAAAGAGGCTTCATGTCTGTTCCTGGGCCTGAGGAGCTAGAGAAGCAAAACTGAAATATACAATCTAAAAACATGTAGGAAGCTCTCCTTAAGTGTCATAATTAACTTTTGGCAAAGAGGATGTTTCAGGCATGTTGACTCTGGCTGTGACTGGCACACCATCTCTCTTAGAAAGTATGTTCATCTGTTCAGAGGGAGAACTTGTTCTTGCTTTGAGCAAACATCAAATCAAAATTGCCAATATGTTCTGTCTTTTTTAGCAGAATTATTACAGTTTAATCTGGACAGACAGGCACACTGCTCTTGGACACTCTCATGTAAACCTCCTGGACTTTGAACTAACGGTGTTTCTCTTCTTCAGACAAAATCAACAGGTAATTAACTGCTCTGACCAGAGCAGTTCATGATTCCATCATGCTTGTATGAGGAAAATGTTGTATATGTCCCTTTCCCGAACATATTTTCTGTGTTTAAATATTGTTTGAAAATATGTGTGTAACTATTAAAATACAGTGTCTCCTCCAATTTTGCTTTTTTTTTAGTATTGTTTTTGCTCTGCTTTGTTTGACTTTTTGTTTGTTTGGTTTTTAAACATATTTTCTTCAGGAGGAAAGCTTCCTCTTATAAACTTAGCCCGCACCACATTAGAGATCTAAAAATCTCAGCATGGAAATCTGCAGAATGTAACACGAAGGCTGGTTGCACTTCCATTAGCCAGGATTCATAACTATATTCATATAGTTCTGATAATTAGAAACCGAGAACAATTGTAATGCATTATAAAATGTATTTTTTGATTTGGTATTCATGTTAAATTCAGTTTCCAAGAAAGCTCCATAGTTTATGTTGGAGAATATTCTGAGTGTTTTATGACAACAATATACATAAATTTGATAATTAAAAAGCTACTATGAGATATAAATCGAGGGTCCATGTATTTATATAGACTCTTTCACAGACATCCTGCTCATTGTCATAATAGCTGAGGCTGTCATGACCGTGGTTTGTGCCTCACATGAAGCCCTAAACAATTCTGACAGGCTGCAGCTCATTAAGGGACAGTCATTTTGTTGAAATGTCTGTCAGCTCACAGGGATGCACCAAGATGAATAGGCCCAAAACAATAGGCCCATTTGTTAGAGCGGTAGCTTCTCTAATACATGATGAGACAATCAAGCCAAGCTGCCTTCGCCACAAAGACATAATTAATCAAATGGACAAATGGTTCAAAAATTGCTCTAGTATATTCTGTAGTGGACAGAGGTTTCCATGGAAACATTGGCGTTTGCATCACAGTTAATGACCATTCTGTACAATGAAGTCTCCCTCTGCCTACTCACTCCTGTACTCCCTCTCCACTCTGCCTCTTTTCTGCACTTTCGCAACCATTAAAAACGCAACCTGGAGAAAACAAACAAAACAGGGAGAGTGAGAAAATACAAAGAAGAACCTTGAGGTTTTGCATTCTCTATATGAAAAAACTATGAATCTAAGCGTGCTATTTAAATACTTATGAAACTAATAATGATTTTTTTCTTTTGGTTTCAAACTTAAAAAATGTATACATAGAAAACCAGTCTGAAATTCTGACTCTCACTGCTCTCCAAAAAATATGGTGACTTAACAGGGAGACTGCAAAATACAGCTTTGATTATTACAGTGATTTTAAATATATTTGAAATAATTAAATTAAAATGTACAAATATTAAAAGAAAATTCTGTAAAGTCTGTCATCAAGGGAGGCTTTAAACTTCATTTTCTGGAGCAGAATATGTAGGTATTAATCAAGATGACTTTGTTACTTTATGTGCAAAATATCTTTGATTAATATTTAATCAAGTTAAAGGTAGTCCTCATTTTGACACTTAAAAGAGCATACCCGTATTAGACTCTCGACTTTCAAAGTTGGTGTTGTTACTGTGCAGAAGTTTTAAGCGTTGACCTCGTCTTCTCCTTACAAAATAAGCTTATCAAAATGCTACTCCTTAACCACAAACACTGTTCTGAGAGATGTCCTGGTAAATGCTGTATGTTTATACCTCCTACAAAATGAATCACAAAATATTTCAAATGTGAACTCTGTCCTGAGATTTTCAGGATCTGTGTGTATTTGAATAAGCAACTGGTCTTTTGCACACACACACACACACACACACACACACACACACACACACACACACGGCTGATTGTTTATTGAAATGCCTACTTGTATTATTCTTTTTCCTTTTCTTGTTGTCTCTGTCTGAGAAGCTGAGAGGCCCTGTAGAATCTTTTAACAGTTTTCCCTTTTATTTAGCTCTGTGCTCCTAGAAGCCACCACAGTGGGGGCGATGCAGAGAGAGGTAGGTAGGTGAGAGTAAGGGTGTGTTGAGGAAAAATACAGCTGAGGCATTTTCTGAGAGAGAGGAGGTGGAGGGCGGGGCGGGGGAAGAGAGCGCTGAGGGTTTTAAATAAACTAAGGGTTGAGGTTACTATTTCAGCCATCACACAGAACAGGTATTAATGTGCACTTATTGAAGTAGAAGGACAATCTCATAGTTAAAGTAATGAGTTCCTCATCTGTTTTCCTCATGACTGCTTGCTTTCAAAGAGCGTCACAAAATGAGCCATGATCAAGGGATCATACAAAGATGTATGGAAGTCCATGAGTCAGCACAATTTTTTTCTGCATCAAATGTATACTAATTTTACTTATATAATATATTCGTTCTATTGTTTTAGAGCTAACTGAGATTGAATGCCATTTGTTATTTTCTTTTACAAAATATATTCTTTGAATATTTGGATATGTAGAGAAAATATTTACATTGTCTCAAGGTTTAGCTCTACACAAGATGGGATCTCTTCTATTCAGTACTGTGACAAAAAAGAACTAACACACACGAACACAGGCTGACACAAACATCACAGACAAACACAAACACATCCACACAGACCCCCACCACCACTACCGTATACACATACACACAAACATGTGCAGAATGCACATACACACACATACACAAACACATGCACGTGTGCATATGTGTGTTCAACGCAGCCATCTGGTATAGGCTTGAGCCATAGAAAACTCTTTCGAGCAGATATTGAAACACAACAGTCATAGAAAAAAAAATACGCAATGCATAAACCTAATGCACAGCTGACCAAAGACTATTGAGGAAGTCAGTGCCATCATCTCCGAGCTTCTGAGCTCACTCAGCTCGCTACTGCCTTGACAAGGACGGCCACTGTGTTTACTGGGAATTCTGGAGTTTAACTTGTCTTGTGTTAAATTGTAGATTCTAAATTTTGTGATTATATCTCCCAAGTATAATCCTAGGTGAAATAACTATAAAATTAAAAATAATATTAGATAATCAACCAAAGGATCAGGCTGGGCTATAACCACTTTCATTTCATAAACTGAGATTCTGTATTTCACACATTTCTTTACTTTTGAAGAACAATTTTTCTGGGAATGGAAAATGCAACTTGATTTTTCTTGCACAGACTTCAACGATTCTTTCTTTTCCTACTGCTTTTCCAGAAAAAAAAAAAAAAAAAAAAAAAACCTCCCTATGAGAGTTACAGTACAGATCATTTTTTTAATGAGTTTTTATTTCATCGGATATTTTTTATTTACTTTTTAAATGTTATTCCCTTTCCCGGTTTTCCATCCAGAAACCCACTATCCCTTATTCCCCTCCCCTGCTTCTATGAGGAGGGTGCTCCCTTACCCATCTACCCACTCCCTCCCAACTCCTTGCCCCGATATTCCCCTACACTCGGGTATTGAATCTTGACAGGACCAAGGACTTCTCCTCCCATTGATGCTCGACAAGGCTAACCTCTGCTACATATGCAGATGGAGCCATAGGTCCATCCTTGTGTACTCTTGGGATGGTGGTTTAGTTCCTGGTAGCACTGGGGGCTCTATTTGGTTGGTATTGTTCTTCTTATGGAGTTGCAAATCCCTTTAGCTCTTTTAGTCCTTTCTCTTTCTCTTTTTAAAGGAGAATAGGGTTTATTTTGACTTATGATTTTTAAATCAGTACAAGAATTATGCTTCTTGGCTTTTTTTCCTCTGGATTCCTTCAAAAATTTGAGAACTTACCAACTGTGAGTAAGAATTCTGAATTTCCTCACAGCCTCATCAGCATTGGTTGTTGATTGAATTCTTGACCTCAGCCATTCTGATTCTGGTAAGAATCTTAAAGTAGTTTTAATATGTACTTCTCTAATTGATAATAATATTGAACATTTTAAAGTATATTTCTTGGTCACTTTTATTTCTTCTTTTGAGAAAACCATTAGATCCTGCACCACTTTTTAAAATTATATCAATTTTGTTTCTTTTTGAGCTATCTACACACTTTGTGTATTGTTCATACACACATGAATATACACATACATGCATGTGTGTGTATTTGTGTGTGTATGTACAAAGATTGTCTTCTACTCTGTGAACTTTCTCATGACTTGATTTCTTTGTTGTATAAATGTCTTTTAGGCTTATGAGGTCACATTTATTGTTGACTTTATCGTCCAAGTGAATGGAACTCTATTCAGAAAGTCCTTTCCTGTACCTATGTCTAAGTTAGCACTGTCTACGTACATTATGTAAGAGTTTCATTGTTTTAGGTTAAGGTCATTGATTCATCAAGAATAAAACTGACAACGCAGGTGAGACGCATAAAAGGGAACCCCCTCATTCCATAGAGGTAGGATTGAAAACTGGTGGAACCACTAGGGAAGTAAGTGTGGGAAATTTTGGAAAAGAAAACAGACCTATCACCTGTGCTAACTACACACTCTTCGGCATGTACCTAGAAGACTTGACTTCCTAATATAAGTACTTTTCCAGCTGTGTAGATTGCCATTTATTCACAATACTTAAGAAATGTTAACAATCCGGGGGTTGGGGATTTAGCTCAGTGCTAGAGCGCTTGCCTAGCAAATGCAAGGTCCTGGGTTCGGTCCCCAGCTCCGAAAAAAGAACCAAAAAAAAAAAAAAAAAAAAAATGTTAACAATCCAAATGTCCTTCAAATGCTAAATGATGGATGGAAATAATGGATTTTATTTTACCTATAAAGGAGAACAAAATCATGAGACTTGCAGATAGATGGATGAAACTGAAAATGTTACATCGTGTGAGAAATAAGAGATAAACACTGATTTTTCTTTTTGTGCATCTCAGTTTCCAATCTTTATATGTGAATATAACATCTAGACTAAACACAGCAAACACAAAATAAAAAAAAATATAAGATTTGGAGGTGAAGAAGGGCCTTCTTGAGAGAGTAGTAGGACACAGGTATGCTGAGAGGAAAATCCTAAGAGAAAATACTAAGTAGGGATGTAGAAGTTGTAGGGGAGAATTCTTTTATAGCCTCACTTACATATATAGATAGATAGATATAGATAGAGATAGAGATAGAGATAGAGATGATAGATATAGATATAGGTATAGGTATAGTTATAGGTATAGGTATAGGTATAGGTATAGGTATAGATAGATATAGATATAGATATAGATATAGATATAGATATAGGTATAGGTATAGGTATAGGTATAGGTATAGGTATAGGTATAGATAGATATAGATATAGATATAGATATAGATATAGATATAGATATAGATATAGATATAGATATAGGTATAGGTATAGGTATAGGTATAGGTATAGGTAGAGATAGAAGTAGAGAAAGAGATATGTATATGTACACATATATGTCACAGGGCTCTAAGAAACTCCCTAAACAATAAGGGTTATTGACATTTCCCTTAGATGTCTCCCAGAACTTGAAGATAAGATTTTATTATTGAAGACATTTTACACCTTAAACACCAAAACTGGGCAAATTTGGAATGGGATCGACCTGGAAGGCTGTTTCCTGAGGACTACATCCACAGTATTGAAAATACCAATGCAAGTTACCAAAAAGGGAAAGCAGTTAATAGTTCTACCTAGCCATAAGGGGAAGAAAATACAACAATGACCAGTGTGGCAAGATGCCTTCTATAGTACATTACTGGTGCAGGTGCATTCATGTTGGGGAAACCAATATATTTTCAACTGGATTTAAGGCCCATCCAATATGAGGGAACACACACTCTAAATTTAAGTCTTAGGGAAAATCATGGAAGAAGGAATTGAAAGATTTCAAGAGGCAGAGTGTTATGCAGCCTGTTGTGAGACAGAGTCTTCTAGACAGGGAGGGAATGCTGTCCCCACAGAATCGCAACAAGACTTATATGCTGGAAATACCAGCTGTCTGTCAACACAGATGAGGGAACTTTAACATGGTCCTAGACTTTAAAGAAGAATTACAGACAATGGCTGCTGAGAGGAGAATCAGTTAAATTAGGTTTCTCTAGTGTTAGGTTGCCTGATAGATTATTTAATCCCTAGTAGTCAGCCCTAAACACAGTCATACAAGCAACACTAAGTAGACTAGTATGTTGTGTGTATAACAGTAATATTTCAAAAAGACATAATAATTTTTAGAAGAAGTAGTACAAAGCCATACAGAATAAGGAAGAAATGGAAGAGCAAAGAGTGAGAAGAGTATGAATACAGTACTTAGGTAAGCAATCCTAAGAAAAATTTAAAAATATTTAAATATTAAAGCAAATAATTTTCTTTGTTTTTGTCTCTCCCATGATTGAGTACTATCTGCCCATGTGTGATGTTTTGCGTATTTATTTATTTGATCCTTTGTGGGCATCCATAATCTATATTGATGTAGATTGAATTTAATATTAACTTTACCCACAGTTGCTAGAAATAATTTCTGTATTAATTTATTTCAGATGCTCTAGTTATATAGACATTTCAAGTTAGAATAATGTTTCACTCTTGTCAGATTCTATTCTACTCCTGTTCTGCTGAGTTCTGCCCTGGGCTACCCTTTTCTGTCTGGCCCTTTTCTGTCCTGTCCTAGCCTAGCCTAGCCTAGCCTAGCCTAGCTTGGCCTACCCTACCCTATGCTATCCTATGTTGCTCATTTTTTCTCTTTGAATTTATTTTATTTTGAGAAGTTTCTGTTTGCTTCTGCTCAAGCTCATTGAATCCTCAAGCTTGTTAAAGTTAAAACTGCTGATGAACTCATCAAAAGTAGACTTTATTTTTGACACTTTGTCTTTCATTTCTGGCCTTCCTTTTTTTATTCTTTTAACAGTTTCCATCTTTCTGTTGACATTCCATCTGGCCTTACATGTTGGCTATATTTTCTATGACAGCCTTTGCCATAGTAAACAGAGTTATTTTAAATTTTTTTAAAGATGATTTCAATATCTTTTTTATAGCTCTGTCTGATTCTGATGGTTATACTGCTTCTCCGGATCATCTGTATTCTTGTTTTGTGGCTTACCTTGTAAGTGGTATAACCAGATTCATGGTTGCCTCTATTGTATAGCAACTACTAATGAAATAAAGGCTGTATATGAAAATTTATATTAATCTAACATAAAGTTCAGGATCTTTTAATGTTTAATTATGGGAAGCTTCGCATTACCATGGTGAGTTTTGTTCCATTACCACTTGGTTTTCCTTTTCCCTTTGTGGATCTCATTAGAGATCCTATGTCTTGATGATCTTTGAACCATAATCTAGGTTATACTCAGGAAGTTGTGACTCAATGAAAGGTGAGTTCAGTTTTCTGAACTATTTCATTCAGAATATGTAGTCTATTCTAAAGACCCATGTCTGGGTGGCAACTGTGTGATATTTTGCTATTCGTAGGCACTGTCTGTATTAACTGTCTTCTGGACTCTTCTCCAGCTCCATTGGTCCTGGTCTCTTTCTTTGATGTTCTCTCCCCATAACTTCTCAACCACTTTATATAACACGGAAAAAACTTTATCTCAGAAAAGTAGGCCAATGTCTAATGAAAACTTTCATCCTTGATGTTTGATGTTTGTTCAAATTGCAAATCAATAAGAATTTCCACAATTCTTTCTACTCTCCTGCTTAGGCTACTTGGGAGCTTTCTCAAATTCTCCAGGAAAAATTCACTTGTATTTCTACAAGAAAAAGTTCATGGAAATCTGACAGCCACCCTCAGAAATGTCCTACCCCCTTAGGATATGCACAGTTTCAACCACTTTTAATATTCACTTGGTAAGTGATCTTTACCTGATGGCTTGTGATCATCCTAAGTCTTGTTCAGTGGAAACATTTTCCAATGATCCTTTAGGTAACAATCACCTCCCGAGCACCCCCCACTTACTGCATTGCATTGTTTTTCTGCAGGAGAGCTAGAGAGCAAAAGCAAGAAAGAGTAAGAGAATCATCTTAGCCCAGTGAAAGAGGGGCAACTTTCCTTTGTTTTCTATGCATCTTAGATGCTGGGTTTCTTGTTCTCAGCACTCTTAAGCAATTCTGAATCTAGGTCTTTTCAAGCACTCCTCTGAAGTTTCAATTCCTTTGCAACCATTTAGTCCTAGCTCCAATGAGGGAAGAGACCTTTATGGCCTATGTTTTCTCTTATTTGTATAAATTTTAACAAGGTATGGAAAACAATAAGACTCATATGAATTTTGTGACCCTCATGGCAATTATTCTTAGGAAATAGAATAATTTTCCACCACTAGATAGGGTATTCTGGAATGTGCCAAATCTTCTGTTTGCAGAACCAGTGCTCACCAAACTTCTTCCTAGAACTTCATTCTCTTTTTTAAGTGCCGCCTTTACCAATTTCCTAAGAAACCCCAACTGAACCCTCTGTATCATCCAATTGCATCCTTCCTGGGTCAGACCCTGTTCATATGTAGTATTTTCCCGTAGGCTCTAGTCTTTTCTTAGATCTTGGACCAGATGGCTGCCCCGTAACTTCAACAAGCCAATGGGCTCAAGAAAAGTTGAGAACTTGCTATTGTGCACATGCCTTTTTATATCAGTGTGAATTTTGAAACACGTAAATGTTTTACTTCACACATTTTTGAAGGAGGAAAAAAAAAGAAGAAATCTAGGACAAACTGGAACCTACTCAAAACTCTTGAGTGTGACCAGCATACTGTTTAAAAGGTAAGGCAATAATAGGTCTCCTTATATTATTGATAACAGTGACACATTAGCTACACATGAGACACAATACTAAGAATTACCGTGACTGAACTTCAATTCTATAAACCTCCTTTTTGTCGATGATAGCAATCAGATCGAGTCCGTATTATGATTGTAAGTAAAGCTATGGTAGAATTGTTTGTAGAAGCCAATGAAATTTTATGGTGCTCCATGCTTGCAAAGTTTGAGTTAAGCTGCATCTCCACACCAAAGTTTCATTTTTATTTATGGCTCATGTTAACAGCTTTCCTACTTTGGTTCTATTCTTATTCATCTAACAGTATAAATTGTGATGTTCGGTTTTTATTACTTCAAGAATTCTTAGGTTGAACTTACAGCTGTTTTATTTGTGACAATTTTTCCTGCTAAGAATTTATTCTTATTTAATATATATTTACACACAGATACTTTTATTGCAACTAGTTTATATGTATGCATATATGTAGTTATAAATGTGTATTTCATATTTTCCAATTTGTCATTCATTTATCCATCTTGAAGTTGTCATATTTTTTGCATAATATGCACCCCTATTTATGTCCATGTCATCTTCAATAAACTGTATCTTGAAAATAAACCTATTATAGCTGGTTGGAGCATGGTAAAATCTATTGTTTTGAAGAGAGACTGTAAATGAACAAAACTAAATATAAAGTAAACACGTTCACATTTACTCATTGGATTAGTTGAGAGCTAAAACTAGAGTGTAAATATTTGATGCTAAAAATTCTGCAGCTTTCCGTATGAGAACCAAATGATGTACAGTCAGAAAGTTTCCTCCTGTCACCTCAGGCTTAGATGAGAGCATTTGGTTTGAGACATGAAAAGTATTGTTTGCTGTTGTAACATACAGGATATTTCAAGTTACTGAAGGAAATAAATAAATGCATAGTACAGAACTAGACACAACCCTTTCTATAAAAATTTCAATCAAATGCACCCATCTCATTAGAAGCAATACTGTAAGTCAGAACCTTCTGCACAGTTATTTATGAATCTTCTTTTCTCACATCTATCTCTAGTAAATAAAATATTTGCACTAATACACTTCTCAAGAATAAAAGGAGAAAGAGAAGGAGGAGCCAGCTAAACTCTTAGAATACCTCAAATAAAAATATATTTGAACAACTAATTTGTTCTAGACTTTGGGTGAAAAATAATTTGCTTAAATCATCCCAGTCACTGCTATAAGCAGAAGAAAATGGAGGCTGTTTTGCCAAACCCTATTGGTATGAATTTAGACATTTCTTAAAGGGTAAGATGTAAATATACTATGGTGATTTCTAATTTATCTTTATGGAGAGAGAGAGAGAGAGAGAGAGAGAGAGAGAGAGAGAGAGAGAGAGAGAGAACATAATTGTTACTCCCAGGTATTGTGATTGCCTCCAGGTTCCCTCACATGGTTTTTCTTTTTTCTGAAACCTTACATTTCTTTAAATAAATAGATTTTTTTGAGTCATGAAAAACTCAAGATTAAACAAACACCACCAAACAGACTGGCAGAGAATGCAATTATTGGCTACGAATCTTTGCTCCTAACTTGGACACATCTTCCTATGATATAAACCCTTGAGATAGATGATAGAGACGAAATCAGATATTGGTATAATGTGCTGAATTTTGGCTGCAGAAATGAGGGGTAAAATATTTGTCACCATGGGGATAGATCCATTACTGCACTTTTGAAAATGTCAAGGGTACATTTGAAAAGCAGTAGCAATTTTCTCCCTTTTTTATAAAGATAATTCCCTGTTTGTACTTTACACATGAGAATCTGTGACTTAATAAAAAAAATCTCTTTCCTAGTTTTAGGATGATAATTCTAACTTTACATGTATTTTTATACATACGTAAATTTCTCCATTTATCTCTTCACATATGTATACATGTATAGAATTTTAAGTATATACATTTCAAAGAACCAAAAATAGTTTTATTACTAAATTGATATTTCGCTTTTCATTTTTATGAGCTTAATTTTATAGGAAGGTGAAGTTTGTTATTTTTAAAATGTTAAATCATAGATACACCAAAACGTATTTCAATATATTTGTCTTTATTGTTTCAGAAAACCTGTTTTTGGCTTTGGGTATTAAAACGTAATGAATCCTGATACAAAGGTTACTTTTTCAGTATATTTTATAATCTAGGGGAGGAGAGCCTAGCAGATGTCCAGTTGTAAAGTGCAGTAACTACCAGCATCAGGCTAGCCTTTCTATCTCCACCCAAGGAATCAAAAGCATCAATTCGTAACTTAAGACATTTCATAAAATTATTTCTATTACACCAGTAAAACATCCAATTCAGAACTATTAAAAGAAGACCAAAGTGAAGAAGGGCCATTCTGTAATTATATATATTTTAAAAGCCCTTATTTTCTTTATTTCAATACATACTTGCATCAACTGTTGTTAGTCTAGTGAGTTCTAGCTGCTCTTACAGCAAAACATTCCACGAACCTAACAGCTTAAATGACAATTTTAAAAGAATTCTTTTGCATTTTTACTATAAGGTGACAGAAAAAAACAATATAAAGTTTGTAAAATAGTTTATATTTTATATGAGAAGTCAATTCATTAATATTTGATTCTGTGGACATTTTTGCAATTCTTAGTGCCTTGTTATGGTAGCCCTGATGTTTGATTACAGCGTCATTTTTAGTGCGCTTCACTTTTTAATTTCTAACCATGCTATAATCAACAGACCCAAAGAAGCCAAATGACATGGAGGGCGCAAGGGAGTCTTTCTCAGAAAGAGAAACAAAACTGATATTGGAAGTCGGCTGAAGGAGAAAACTGGGTGGAAGAGAGGATGGGGAGGAGAGGCAGGAGATCATATGTAGAGAAAGCAGGGAGAGACGGGGGAGATTGGCTGGGAGGACAATCTTTAGGGCTTGCCAGAGACCTGGCATGGGTAGAAGGCTCAGAGGGTCTAATGGGGTGACCCTAACTGAGATTCTTAGCATTGGGGATTATGGATCCTGAAGTGACCACATCCTGTAGCCATGCCAGTCTCCCAGTAGAAGGATAATGACAGCAACCCATGCACAAAGTGTGACCCAAAATGTGTCCTGTATACAAAATGTGCAGGGACAAAGAGCAGAAACTGAAGGAATGGCCTACCAATGTCTGTCCCAAATTAAGACCCACCCCATGGGCAAGAACCATGGGCAAGAACCAACCCATGGCTCTAGGAATGATACTTGTTAGCTTGTAGACAAAGACCTAACATCACTCTCCTCTGAGAGCCTCCACCCAGCAGCCTATGGAAGGGGATGCAGAGATCTAAGACCCAAATTGATATCAGGAAGTCTTATGAAGGAGTTCGGAGAAAGATTGAGGGATCCAAAGGGAATAAGGATGACACAAGCCCAACAAAGTCAACTAACCTGGACTGTTGGGGGCTTCCCAGAGATTGAACCTCCAACCAGAGAGAGCGTGGGCTAGATCTATGGCCCCTGCACATGTATAGCAGAGCATCTTGGGCTTCATCCAGATCTGCCAAACAGCTCCAGCAAGGCTTGCCCTGAGCCTGTTGCCTGACTTCCTGCATGACTGTAGAACCAGCACCCCTAAATGGACAGACTTGTCTAGTCTCAGTGAAAGAGAATGAGCCTAGTCCTGCAGCGACTAGATATGTGTGTGCAGGGGATGGGGGTGTTGACACCCAGAGGATGCTTCCCCTTCTGAAAAGAGAAAGAATAATGGGGACAGAACTTGTGTGAGGGGTTACTGGGAAGAGAGGAAGGGCCGATATTGGGTTGTAAAGTGAATAAATAAATAAATTTAACAATTTTTAAATTGGTCCGAGATTTTCATGTATGAGTACCGCACTTATATTGTTACCCATTTCATAGTCTAGTATTGTCAGGAAGGTTTAAGTAGAGAATATTTACTGTATGAAGATCCAGGCATCCAACACTCTTTTATTGTGTTACAGCTGAAATCATGAAAGCAAAAGTGTGTCAGAACGCTTACCAACATACAGTTGTGGGAGTAAGCCACACCACACTTCGTCTCCACCCTGTCAAATTGTATGGAGCTCCCTCACAGGGCTTTGGTGTGCTGGCTGCATTCTCAGGGGTCTATTAGATGATGGTTAGCTTCAAGAGGATAAGATGCTTTTGAATGAATCATTTTTTCAGAAATATAAATTCAAATATGGTTACTCTCTTGTTTCATTTCATGTCATTTCTCTCTATTATGTCCTATCGCTAGGCCACTGTCTGCACATCTCAGTCACCTGCTCTGTTCTGTATCATGTGATCTGAGAACATGTGGAGCAGGCGTGCTTCAGATTTCCTTTTGCTGGACCATCTCACACCTTTTGGTGATTCTATGTACCTTATCAGAATGCTAAAACTTAAATATATTAACTACCTAGTGTTATAATCAGAGATTATGAGTTAGCACTTTTTGATTAATAAATGAACATCCAGTAGCAAAAAGACATCTAAAAAGAAAGCATTACAAAATGAAAGTCAAATCCAGTAAGCACAATCAAAAAGAAATCCAAAAATATGCATCAGACTCTAAAGCACACAGACAAGGCTGAGGACTACTGATTTCCTTCTCAGAAATGATTTTTGTAATTTTCCAAAAGGGTCATACATTATCACACATACAGATAATTTTCAAGTTTCAAAGATCAATCAATTCTGTTGCATTTTAACCATCTTCTTCCTCTTCTTTTTCTTTCCTCCTCATCTTCACAATATTTCTTAGAGAATACATCTGAGCAATATACTTGATTAGTATTATATACCAGAAACATATTTTTTCTCTTATTAATACAAAAGATAAGAGAAGAAAGACCACTGATACAAACCATCATGAACAAATTGATTAAAGCAGTTAATTAATTCGAGCATTTTTATTTGTGTGCACAGTCTCCTTCCCTCTAAGACCACGTTTAAGAAGTCAGCACTGGATGTGTGGAAGAAGGGATTTATAACTCAGGGGTAAGACGTCTCCAGAATCAGGGGAGAATTTGGTGGGCAAAATAAAAAGAGTTATAGGAGCAGAACATAAACGTAACAAGTTAGTCATAATAAACTTCTGAAATACAGACATGGTTGCATGGTGGTCAAAAGAGCAGGTAGTCATGACAAGATGTGACAATATGGCCATAACAACCCCTCTGAACCAAAGATAGGGTTGCAAGATGATTCTTTCCTCTTTGAAACAAAGACATGAGCAACATTTCTGAAACCAGCAGTGCAGAGTGATTGTAGTTACGGTTCATGTGGGCCATAGCCCAATCCTTGAAAAACAGAGGTTTAGTCGTAAACAAGAACGAGCCGAGTCTGTCTTTAAAATAAAGCAGTTTTAACCTGCTGGTTCTCCATTTTCTAAAACAAAAATTAAGTTCATCAGTTAACGGTTCTAATTTTATTTTTGATGTACTGAAAGATCCTCTCATGTAACCCATGGTGGCCTCAAACTTTCTGTATAGCTGAGGATAACCTTACATATTTGGTTATCCTGCCCCACCTGTCAAATGCTGGAATTACCTTTCTATAGCATCAAGCCTGCCTCCCAGTACAGTGATAAATTTTCAAATTTGTATTTTTCTACCTAAAATGATATTATGAAAATAAAACTATGCTGAGCTACTTATAAACTTAAAATTGTAAAATATTATAGCCTTGCTGTTGAGAAATGTTTTCTATATATTTCTTTATGTACATAAATGTGTGTTTTCATGTAAAAGGATCAGACAGAGTCTCAGAAAACAAACATTCTCATGCAAAGTGAGTAAAAAAATCCATGAAAATCCATTGCAGCATACTGGGTGAGGAAAATCGGAATTTTTTCCCTAAGATGACTGAAGAGGTAACAGAACACACTCTTTCTTCTCATGCTGTATGTGGTACTTGAACCTAGTGCAGAACAAACAGGCTAGAAGTATAATGCAATGGCTTTTGAATACATGAAGTGAGTTCAACAGTGTTAGCCAATAGGGAAATGCAAATCAGAACTCCACTGATTTCCTATCCCTTACCAGTCACAATGGCTATTATAATGGCATAATGACAAGAGTTGATTAGGATGCAGATGGAAGTTGGTCTTTGTGTATGGTTGGATTAACGTAAATTAATACAACTAATACAGAGAGCAGTATGAAGACTCCCTCATAGCACTACAATAGAGCTGGCATATGAATAAACAATAGCACATCTGGATATTTTTCCAATGAAAAACATCACCATGCAGAAAGGTACATTCATATTTGTGCTATTGAGACACGCAGTTGAGTGCAGAAAGAAAACATAAGCAGACTTATATACACATGCACACACAGAAACACAAATGAGCACAGTTACATGTACATGCGACACAGTGGAATATTCATAGGACACAATAAATTATGTCACTTAGGGAAAACCAATGAAATATGGGATATCATAATTAGTGAAACAACCCAGACAGAAGGCACAGAAAAAGAGCTATTTAATATTTTCTGTCTGTGAATAAACATAAATTTTTGAACTTTGACTCAAACTCTACATTAACATAATGTATTAGTATAATGTGCTTTGTATAACAAATAAGAACTATTCATACAATTTACTTATTTCTCTTTCCTTTAGATCTTTTACTTTTGCTACAGAATCTAGAGTATTTTATTCCAGGAGCAGAAACAGAAAGTTAGACACTGACAAAACTTGCACAGTTTGTTTATTTCAAAGTCAATGATACTTGAATTTTTTCACATATTTCATAATCTGTTGGCTATTTTTATATATCTTCTGTCACTTTAGGGGTACTATTAGTATGTAATTTTTAGGGGAATGATGTCCATCACAATGGTGACAAATAATATTAAATATCTTGGTATGACTCTAACCAAGCAAGTGAAAGATCTGTATGACAAAAACTTCAAATCTCTGAAGAAAGTAATAAAAGAAGACCTCAGAAGACTGAAAGCTCTCCCATGCTCATGGATCATCAGGATTAACATAGTAAAAATGGCCATTTTGCCAAAAGCAATCTACAGATTCAATGCAATCCTCATCAAAATCCCAACTCAATTCTTGATAGAGTTAGAAAGAGCAATTTGCAAATTCATTTGGAAAAACAAAAAATCCAGGATAGTGAAAACTATCCTCAACAATCAAAGAACTTCTGGGGTAATCACCATCCCTGACCTCAAGCTGTATTAGAGAGCAATGGTGATAAAAACTGTATGGTATTAGTACAGAAGCAGGCAGGTAGATCAATGGAATAGAATTAAAGACCCAGAAATGAACCCACACACCTATGGTCACCTGATCTTTGACAAAAGAGTCAAAACCATCCAGTGGAAAAAAGATAGCATTTTCAACAAATGGTGCTGGTTCAACTGGTGGTCAGCATGTAGAAGAATGCAAATCGATCCATTCTTATTGTCCTGTACAAATCTCAAGTCCAAGTGGATCAAGGACTTCCACATGAAACCAGATACACTCAGACTAATAGAAGAAAAGGTGGAGAAGAGTCTCAAACACATAGGAACTGGGGAAATTTTCCTCAACAGAACACAAATGACTTATGTTCTCAAATCAAGAATTGAGAAATGGGACTTCAAAAAATTTCAAAGCTTCTGTAAGGCAAAGGATATTGTCATTAGGACATAACAGCAACCAAAAGACTGGGAAAAGATCTTTTCCAATCCTACATCCAATAGAGGGTTAATATTCAATATTTACAAAGAACTCCAGATGTTAGACTCCAGAAAATCAAATAATCCTATTAAAAATGGGGTACAGAGCTAAACAAAGAATTCTCAGCCGAGGAATATTGAATGCCTGAGAAGCACCTAAAGAGGTGTTCAACATCAGGGAAATGCAAATCAAAACAACTCTGAGATTCCAACTCACACCAGTTAGAATGGCTAAGATCAAAAACGCAGGTGCCAACAGATGCTGGGGAGGATGTAGAGAAAGAGGAACACTCCTCCATTGTTGGTGGGATTGCAAGTTGATACAACCACTCTGGAAATCAGTCTGGAGGTTCCTCCAAAAATTGGACATAATACTGCCTGAGGATCCAGCTAAACTACTCCTAAGCATATACCCAAAGGATGCTCCAACATATAACAAGACACATGCTCCACTACATTAGAGCCAGAAACTGTAAACAACCCAGATGTCCCTCAACAGCAGAATGGATACAGAAAATATGGTACATTTACACAGTGGGGTACTACTCAGCTATTAAAAATAATAACTTCATGAAATTCACAGGCAAGTGGATGAAACTAGAAAATAACATCCTGAGTGAGGTAACCCAATCACAGAAAAACGCACAGTGTATGCACTCACTGATAAGTGGATAATAGCCCAAAAGCATAGATTACCCAAGATAAAATCCACAGACCATATGAAGCTCAAGAAGATGGATGACCAAAGTGTGGAAGCTTCAGTCCTTCTTAGGAGGGGAAACAAAAATATTCATAGGAGGGAATACAGAGACAAAGTTTAGAGCATAGACTGAAGGAAACACTGTCCATAGACTGTCCCACCTGGGGATCCAGCCCATATACCTTCAGCCACAAAACAGACAATGTTGCTGATGCCAAGAAGTGCATGCTGACAGGAGCTTGATATAGCTGTCTCTTGAGAGTCTCTGACAGAGCATGGCAAATACAGAAGCAAATGCTCCCAGTTATTCATTGAACTGAGAATGGGGTCCCATTGGAGTAGTTAGAGAAAGAATTGAAGGAGCTGAAGGGGTTTGCAACCACATAGGAACAACAATACTAAACCACTAGGGACTAAACCACCATCCAAAGAGTACACATGGACAGACCCATGGCTCCAAAAACTACATATGTGGCAGAGGATGGCCTTGTTGGGCACAAATGGGAGTTGAAGCCCTTGGTCCCACCATGCTTCGACACCCCCAATGTAGGGGAATGTCAAGACAGAGAGGCAGGAAGGTGTGGGTGGATGGGTTGGGGAATACCCTCATAGAAGAAGAAGATGGGGGAATGGGATAGGGCATTTATGAACGGGAATCAGGGAAAGGGGATAACATTTGAAATGTAAATGAAAAAATAGCCAATAGCAAAAATAAAGCTTCTACAAACATTGTGTAACGTGTTGCTGTCATATGTTGGAGCATCTTTTGTGTATATGCCCAGTAGTCGTATAACTGGGTCTTCAGGTAGAACTATTTCCAATTTTCTGAGGAACCACCAGATTGATTTCCAAAGTGGTGTTACCAGCTTGCACTAGAATAGAGGAATGTTCCTCTTTCTTCACAGCCTCACCAGCATCTGCAGTCACCTGAGTTTTTTATCTTAGCCATTTCTGATTGGTGTGAGGAGGGATTTCAGGGTCATTTTGATTTGCATTTCCTTGATGAATAAGGATGTCGAACATTTCCTTAGGTGCTTCTCAGTCATTTGAGATTCCTCAATTGAGAATTCTCTGTTTAGCTCTGTACTCCATTTTTAACAGGGCTACTTGGTTCTCTATAGTCTAACATTGTAAGTTCTTTTTATGCTTTGCATATTAGCCCTCTATCAGATTTAGGTTTGGTGAAGGTCTTTTCCCAATCTGTGTGATGTCATTTTGTCCTATTGACAGTGTTCTTTGCTGATGGCAAGAAGAACTTGCAGACAGGAACCTAGTATGGCTGTTCCCTGAGAGGTTTTACCAGCTCCTGACAGTATACAGAGGCAGATACTCTGGGTATCCCAATGGAACAGCTAGGGGGTACTGAAGGAGCTAAGGCAGATTGCAACCCCATAGGAAGAACATTATCAACTAACTCGACTACCCAGAGCTCCCAGAGACTAAACTACCAACCAAAGAGTATATGTGGAGGGAGCCAGGACCTCAGATACATACGTAGCAGAGGATGACTTCATCTGACATCAATGGGACAGGAAGCATTTGGTCCTGTGGAGGCTTGATGCCACAGTGTAGGGGGATGCTAGAGGGGTGAGGTGGGAGTGGGTGGAGAAGTACCCTCATAGAGGCAAAAGGGAGCTTGGGGAAGGGGAATGAAATGGGGGTTTGTGGAGGGGTAACCAGGAAGGGGGATATCATGTAAAAAAAGTAAAACAACTTATTAAAAAAGAAATAAAAATACAGCTGTAAGCATTAATTAAATAAAGGTATGAGAACCCCTACCAAAATATGTATATCCTTAATTATGATTAGCCATGTTTGATTTACTTTTCTTTTAGCCGTGCTAAAATCTCATTTTAGATCTAACATCATAACTAACTAATTTTAATAGTATAGTGGGCATAGTCCAAGAAATATAATATCTAATAAATGTTGTTAAATGCATAATTTAATAAGCTTCTCTATGGTTATAATTAGGGACTCTATTCTTAGAATTCAAGTTAGATACCTGATGAAGGAATCGTTTCTTCTTACTAGAGCTACCTAGTATCCCTCCCGCAGTACTTAGGAGTCTGATGGGGAGTGTTAACTCAAACTGAAGGTTGGCTTTGGATACACAAGGAGTATCTGGCCAATTAGGCTAAATAGAAAGAACCAAATGGAAAACCAAATAAAATATAAATAAATGACAATTGAACTAGCATCTAAATTCAGTATCCACTACATCTGTTGTTTAAATGCCCACAATTGTTTTACTGCTTATTGTAACAGAAATAAACATCTCATTTCTTCTGCTGCATAAGGGGCCCACTATTTTACTGTTGCTTTTAAAGAATTATTATGTTGATTAGATATAATATGTGAGGAAATGAGGAGGCTTTCATATTAGTGTACTTTTTGTTTTTCAGAATGCTGCATAAGAGAAAGTAATTCTTTTATGGGGATGGCCTAGACTAAGCTGTGAGACTCGCTCACATCATTCAGAAGCTGAGATTTATTTATTTAAGCATACTATTACTCTGTTATCTTTTTACTGTATATGTAACCAAGGCCCCGATGTTCGTGATTTACGTGCTATTAAGATATAAACACTGATGAAAAACTTTTCAACATTATTATTAGTGGACTGGAAGAGAAAGCAGGCAGCCGGACTAATGGGCACAGAGGAGTAGCTGGCGTTCTTGGGAAAAACTCAAGCTGGCGGTTTGGTGGAGCCCAGTCGGACAGGGCAGACATTGATAGAACTGGTCGCGGTGTGGTAGGCTGGCAATAGAGTGATCTCAGAACTCTAGCTTGGTAAAGCTAGACTGGATAAAGAGATAAGCACGTAGAGTGCGGGCTGATGAGAGCAGGTCCTGAGAAGGTGAAGCGTGCTTTTTAAAATTTCAAGCAACAAGGAAGGCCCAAGGCCTGACACATTACTGAGGCTATGAAGTGTTCACAAAAAAGGGGCTCACATGACTGCCCTCTGAAAGACCTAGCTAGCAGCTGAAAGAGTCAGATGCAGATATTTACATCCAACCAGTGGGCAGAAGCCGCTGATCCCTGTGGTTGAATTAGGGAGAAGCTGGAAGAAGCTGAGGAGAAGGGTGACCCTACAGGAGGACCAGCAGTCTGAACTAACCTGGACCCCTTAGATCATTCAGACATTGGATCACCAACCAGGCAGCATACACCAGCTGAGATGAGGCCTCCAACACATATACAGCAGAGGACTCCTGGGTCTGGGTTCAGTCAGAGAAGATGCACCTAACCTTCCAGAGACTGGAGGCCCCAGAGAGTCAGGAGGTCAGGTGGTGTGGAGGATGGGGAGTGGGAGGGTGGGGACATCCTCTGGAGACAGGGAGGGTTGGGAAAAGATATGGGATGGAACAGTCAGTGGGTGGCCCGGGAAGTAGATCAAATCTGGACTGTAAAAAAAATCAAATAAAATTTAAAAATTACACACAATTATCATCATTATTATTTCTTTCTATGGCTATATCTATGTCTATATCATATAGAGGGAGTTAGGGAGAAAATAGTGGAGAGAAAGAAGGAGAGGGAGGAGAGAGAAAGTTTGAGAGAGAGACAGAGAGACAGAGAGGTGGAAACAGAAAGAAATACAGAGAGAGAGAGAAGAGAGAGAGAGAGAGAGAGAGGGAGAGAGGGAGACAGAGAGAGAGAGAGAGAGAGAGGGAGAGAGAGAGAGAGAGAGAGAGAGACAGAGAGACAGAGACAGAAAGACAGAGAGAGGCAGGGGAAGAGACAGCACAAGCCATAGCAAGCATGTAGGATTCATAGGACAACTTCATAGAGTCAGTTCTCTCTTTCCATCTTCCATTGTTTTCAGACATCAGATGGAAGTCATCAGGTAGCAGGACATGTAATTTTTCCTGGTGAGCCATCTCACTGGCCTTTAACACTGATTTTTAGCTGGAACATGTGTTTATTTGTTTTAGGTAATACTCCTATGTGTGTGGGGAGGGGGAGTTGGGAGAGTTGAGGGGAACCATAGTGAATGAGTAAGAGTACATGAATTTTTGAGTGAATATGTATTGTTTGACATGGCAAAGCTATGTCAAAGATTGAAGCTTCAGACTGGGAAATTGGCAAAGGCTTTCTGGTGAGGGTCAGGTTCAGAACTAGCAGTCTCCTCTGGTCTGAATACAAATTTTGGCAGCTTTGGTAAAATGAAGCAACCATAATGTCCTCCTCCTGTGCTTGAAACTTTGGGCCTAGAGACAATCCCTGCTGTGGAAACTAACTAAAACTCCCACCACTCTTGATGGACTCCTATCAGGCTGGACCTATGTTCTCTGAGGTTTCTGGTTGTGGAAATAGTCAGTGTGGCCCCACCAGAAGGCTCACAGTTCACTTGATGCCAGCTTTTCCATACATGTGTCTGTGTTGTCACTTTGTTCATTCCTTTGCTTCCCCTAGTGAGGTTTCCAGTGCTAAGGTGCATTGGATGCAGTAATCTATGTTAATTGTGTCCCATCAAGAACAAACCCAAACTTCACATGGAAAATTTAAGCTCCTCCATGTCTGACGAATAACTGATACGCATAAGAAAAGAATGAAAGTATCAAATGAACCAAAAGTGAAGAACTATCCAATGTCTCACGCTGGATATGAATGAAGAATAAAGCAATAAACAGTTACTAAATAGGGAAAATCCTCATAAAATTATTGAGTCAAGTTTTATTATCAGGAAGCTAAGATCTTTGGTATTTATTTCAGAATCGAACATATTTCAGTAGTTTACAATTATGACAAAGAATATACTAAATACTAGCTTCTATGAGTAATATTGTACTACTTGAGAAACAATACACATCTAATTTTTTTAAAAGTATGACAATTTGGTGTAACTTTTGTCCATAACATAAAAGTTTATGAGCTTAATTCCATTTTGTATTAGTTGATTAACCTTCATATATTCGTTACTGAAGGTTGTTTTATTGCTTTTAGTACTATTTTGATAACTATAATGTCTAAGATTGTAATAAGAGCACATTTATAGAATCTACTGGGGGAAATGGCCCCATTAACATATACAGCATATTCTGGTCTTCATGCTGTCAGGACTCCTCACAAACAAGTCCTTGATTTTGTTTTATGTCTCTTTAAATGATTTATAATGCCTGTTATTTGACACTTTTGCAATGTTCTGTATGAAGATTCCCATAAGATTGGTATGGAAGCAAATTGAAAATTTAAGAATTCTAAAATCAAAGACCATTACAGCAAGAGAACATTAATCGTCTTCCAAGCATTCATACAATTAAACCAAACATTCAATTGTGTGTATCAGGGCTACTTAACCTCTTTCTACATATGACCACTTTTTACCTGAGAGTTTTATATTACTCTGGGTATGTAGACATATACAATATGCAAACAAATGGAGCATTTTCTGATAATAAATCACACATTTACTTTATAATAATTCTTTAATATATGTATACAGGCATTTACTATTTATTAAGCATACTTTGAAAACTATTGTAGTGGATATGCTTAATATTTTTACACACAAAAAAATCTTGGCTGGGCATGTAATACTACAGGACATATATCATGTCCAGTGTCTTTCAGAGTTGATTAATATTGCAATTTTAATTGAAAAGGTCTCTCATGGGCTCATGTGTTATGACATTTAATTCCCTGGCTGACGATGGTATTTTGAAAAGTTGTGGAAATTCCAGAAGAGGGAGTCTTGCAGTCATCGCTTCTGTGAGTCAGTTCTTTAGAGTTCAACTCTATATCCCTTCTGCTGTCTGATTCTCGACTACAGTAGCATGTGACCAGATGCATCATACGCCTACTACTAAACTTTCCTACCGTAATCCACCATATCCTCAAACCAAGTAGAAACAAATTGTCTTGCTTAAGGTTCTTATTGTCATAGCAACTGAATAAGTAACTACTATTATTAACATTTCAATTTCCTATTTGGAAAAAATATCAGAGTGGTCGAGCACGCGTGGTGGTTATCCTTCCGAAGTCACAGCTTTTTCTTGATCATTCTGTGTGCTTCAAATGAGATGTGGTTATGTAGACCAGGCTACACTGGAAATCTATCTTCTTACCTCAGCCTCTTTAGTGAAGGGATGATGGAAGGGTACCAAGACACCTGATTCACAGAGTCTGTATTATGTTCTAGAGGTTGACATTTTGTTCTAACTTGCTAAAAACATCAACAAATCTAATATGTCTTGTTTGATTATTTCTGTGTGTATATATCTATATCTATATCTATATATGTATCTGACAGACACATGAGTACATTTGTGTGAATACACATGGAAGCCAGAAGACAACAGTCTCAGTCCTTTTTTTCCTTGTGAGACAAGGTCACTCATGCCAAGTAGTGGCCAGCAAGCTCTACTTGTCTCTGTGACTTGCGTCGCGTGGCTTGCGTCGCGTGACTTGCGTCATGTGGTTTCCAGGGATCATCAGTTTTTGTGTTTGAATTGAAGACTTACCAGGCCAGATTACTAGTAATTTGTTTTCTTGGACTGTGAGAAATTGCTTTTAAATATCTCTAATTCTATTTGATTAATTTTTTCTTCCCCAACAATGTAAATAATTTATAAAACGCATACTTTTCCTGAATAAAATGGAATCCAACTAATAGATAATATATTTGGAAATTTAGTTTTGATTAATATTCACTCACATATGTAGTACTTACTGTTTTAAGAATCCTAGATGTAATTCTAGTTGTATTGCTTACAATTTTTCAAATGTGTTTCCAGCTGTATTTAATGGGATACAGCTGAATACAGGAGAGATGCATGCAAATTATATGCATACACTCTGTGCTGTCTACTTGTCAAGAGGGTGTTAAGAGGCATATGGAAAATTTTAATTTGCTTTATTGAAATACATACTCTACAGTGAACACACGTGATTGATAGCCTAATTTGATTTCTATTGTTATGGTAAACACCATGACAAAAGCAACTGGGGAGGAAAGGGCTTACTCCACCTGACACTTACATATTTCAATCTGCCATTGAGGGAAGTTTGGCAGGAAATGAAGCAAGGCAGGAACTGAAGCAGAGACCGTGGAGGAGTGCTCATTACTGGCGTGTGACTTATGACTCTTTCAGCTTGCTTTTCTAGAGGCCCTAAACCCATCTATCCAAAGGAAACACCACCAACAGTGGGCTCAGCCCTACCAAATCAATCACTCTTCAAGAAAATGTCTCAACGGTTTGCACAGAGACCAATTTTGTGGAGGTGGTTTCTCTATTGAAGTTCCTTCTTCCTTGACGGCCTTAGCTGTGTCAGGCTGACAAATGAACAAACAAAATGTGTCATCACAGCTGATAACACTAATCCTGCTATCTGTCTTTTATCTTATTGAGTCCTAGAAATATTGATCTTGCATGAGATTTATCAATTGGCTTGCCTTTGTTTGATTCTGTGTTTTGGTGTGTAATTTTTAGGATAGATTGCTCTTGCTGTAGGTTTACTATCCTTTTGAAGATATATTACTGGTCCCTGAGGTGTAAAAAAGGCCCGTAATGTGAAGATTCCTCTGTAAAAAGGAATTTGTTACTTATGATCATAATTTTAAATTCTTTCTGTTTTCCTTTGATATCATGAGAGTCATATATTATAAAAGAAACAGCTAAACTATGTTTGCATAGACATTTTTAAGTTTAGTATCACATTATTACCTATACATGGATTATAAATATCTATTTTAATAGTTTTCTGAAAAAGGAACTATCATCTATTATTTAAATTATAATTTTAGAAAAGCAAAATGTAATCAGACTAATGAATCATTACTAATTGATAACACTAAAGGGAACATGTAGTATTAAACAATATCTTAGGCCTTACACATGTGAGTGCTTTGTTCTTGATGCAAACTTAGACATTCAGAAAAAGATGGTCAATATAAACCCGGAGCACCCATTTACCTATTTAATTCTTTTTTTTTGTGTGTGTGTGTGTGTGTGTTCTTTTTTTTCGGAGCTGGGGACCGAACCCAGGGCCTTGCGCTTCCTAGGCAAGCGCTCTAACCACTGAGCTAAATCCCCAACCCCTATTTAATTCTTATACATGAGATAAAAAATGGTTCAGTATCTTCAGCCAAGATTTCGAAAAATCTTAGCTTTGTGTAACTTAGATTTTCAACACGTCTTATCATGAAGAGACTGGCGGAGAGTTGTTTGCACAGATTCATCTACATATTTTCCTCTTGCATCCTGCCTATAATATCTTTGATATCTCCTTAGATTGCACACTTTGATTTTGGAACTTGATCAATAGTATTGTTTCCCAATGACCTGTTCTTGAAAAAATTTACTACAAAATCTCCAGAGATACACCATTATATCTCTATCTGTATACATTTAGAATTTCTGATTTTTTTTCACCAACTTTGAATTCACAAGACACATTCAAATTTCAAGAAGCAATAGACCCTGTTTACTGAGAAGGTTGGGCATCTCCAGACAGAACATCTACCTTATTACTTCGTTCTCAAAATTGCATCAGATTCACAAAAACATTCTTGTCCTGTGTTATACAGAGTGGAAAGACTGTAGATTTTATTCTGTTTTTCACACTTGCATAATTGAAGGGGTTGTCCAGTCTAAAATGCACAAGGCAAGTGGGGAAGCTGGACAAAAGTTTCAAACTTTTGGTAGAATTCCTTCTTTAAAAAAACTGTATTTTGTTCTCAACTGTCATTTAGTTGGATGAGATCACACAATTTGTCCAAGATACTCACCTTTAAAACCCATCTGGTTTTAGATGTTAGCCGTCCTTCACATAAATTTAACAACGCTGGTAGTAATATTTGACTAAATAATAGGATAGTCTACTACAGGCATAATACATAAAGCTTACTATCATTGGAACATAGTGTCACAAGGGTTAAACACCAAGGTACAGAAATCCAGGGGAGTCTGCTAGGAGTCTTACTACAGATGATTCTTAGTATCTACTTGCTTTTAAACTGTTTTCCTCAGATCAGAAATGTAAAACTCCACTGCTGGACAGCAAACCTCTGCATGTTCTCCCACCATCACTTGGCACTGTAAAGCTAAAGGCTTCAGAACAATTCATTTAGTACTGAGACTAAATCCTTCTCAAAAAAATTTCTATTAAAAAGTTAGACTATGTTATCTCTTGGTAGATACTAATATGATAGTTTTCTACAGACATCTAGGAGACCAAATTTTGCACATCCTTTATGCTAGCATCCCTAATTTGTATGAGGATGTTAGTGAAAATCTGATTGCATACTCATCTCTCACAGCAGAGAAACTTGCCCCTGTGCTTAGGGTAGAGCGATTATAGATTTTTACCCTAGTTTTCAATTTTGTATTGCCATATAAAAGTAAAAAACAAAAAGCAGTTATTAAAGAACATTGATATAGTGCTTGCTACTCAATTACTTTTTTTTATAATAAAATAGGTAGTGATATTAATAAGTCCTATTAGATGAAATGAATTGCACTTTGCTTACAGTTACACACATCTAAAATTGCCAATGAACACAAACAATGGCATTGTAAAGCTAAAGGCTTCAGAACAATTCATTTGATAGAATTGTGTGTTATAATTTCTCTCTCTCTTCCTCTCTCTCTCTCTCTCTCGCTCTCTTTCTTTCTCTCTCTTCTTCCTCTCTCTCTTTCTCTTTCTCTCTCTCCCTCCCTCCTTCCCCCTCCCTCCCTTTCTCCCTTCCTCCCTCCCCCGTCAATCTCTGCGTATGTGTGTGTGTGTGTGTGTGTGTGTGTGTGTGTGTGTGTGTGTGTCTGAGACAAGAAACTTAAAACACACACCAGATGATTCAATTCACATCAGCTGTTTCAGTAAGAAACCAGAGGTAGGGAAGGAATCTTCGATTCCCTGTTCTTAATCCAATGTCAGTGTCCAAAGCCCAAGGTCACTGCATTTCAGTCGGGCTACAGAACACAGAAAGCCTTTCCTGAGATTAATGGCAGGGCTGAGGCAGAGATGACTGAAGGGGCACCGTATGGCATGCTCATCTATCAGGGATTTACTCTTTGGCTAATGAGAGCAATAACAGTTTGTATCTGACAGACTCAACTGGGCATCTGGGATGAGAAACTCTATATTTGAGATGGGATTGTGTTGGATCTAAACCATTTCTTGTGTGACTGCCTGGGTTGTCTTCCCAACATCTGCCAGTGAAGTTTGTGCTTAAGTTTTTACAGGGAACTGCGGTTCTGTCAATTCTATCAAATGAGTTGTTCTGAAGCCTTTAGCTTTACAGTGTCATTGTTCGTGTACATTTGCAATTGGTAGATGTGCATAACTGTAAGCAAAGTGCAATTTATTTCATCTAATTAGACTGCTATTGATTCCACTGCCTTGTGTTCTCACTTTCCAAATAACATTGTTTTAACTATTTTGTTCTGTCACAAAATTTACTCTCATAGGAAATATATTAAATATTGATTAACAAAAACTGGCACTTAGACTCTCACCACGGTGCTGTAAGCACTGTTAGCCATACCTGCTTTTCTGATATCCTTACTATAATTCTGTACCTATCAATCCATGCCTACATAGATGAATACATACATCATGAGTATGTATGAGCATATAATAAAAAGTGGAGATGTTTTTCTTTCCTTTTTTCTTAATTCTATTTTATGAAAAGTTATTTCATTAATAACCCTTATTTTAAATAACTGAACAGCTTACCCTATTTATTAATCAGTCCCTGGTAGATACCTTTCAGTCTCTTGAGGAAAACTGTGATGAGGACTGCATGGTCAATTTGATATCAACTCTTAAAATTATTAATCATAATATTTCTGGGTAAAAACACTGTAGACATTTGATAATTTAATCATGGGAATTATGACTTAGTATAGTCACTAAAATAATGTCACAGTGTATAGCCTCTATATAAATATTGAAGTAAGATATATTGATAGTGAAGAATCAAGCAAAAAAAGATAAGGAATAAGAGAAAAATAAGTATGAACTATAAGACATTTCTTAACACTTCACATTCCCTTTAGTGATATACATCTGATAAAGATAAGTAATAAGTATGCCTCACATACAGTGGAAATTCGCTTTAATTATTAAAGTAATAATACTTTCTGTTATGAAAAATTGATTAAAGTAGCTATAATCTGTTTATATAAACAACATGATATTCAAATTACAATATATATGCATATACGCAAGTTACTTGTTTTATACCATATTACTCACATGACACTAAAGGAAAAGGAAAATAGAAAAAATATGGGATACTTTATTATAAGTAAGTTTTTTTTTTACTTTTTAGTGATTCTTTGTTAATTTTACATAATGCATTCCAATCTTACTCATCTCTCTGGCATTCCATAACCGCTACCCTGCACCCTTGCAATTTGCCCCCAAAAGAAAGCAAGAATCAAAATAAAATAAAAATTCTCCATGGAAGCTGCCATGCATCACACCGTATACTACTTTGCCTAAGCAGCTTTACTTGCAAGTGTTCATTGCAATGAATCGTTGGTCTGGGTCAAGGCCTCTGGTTGCTGCTACATCATCCATGTGGATCCTCACCTGGACTCCTCTCTGACATCATGTTATTGGCCTGGGTCATAGAGATCCTGCAGCACTGGTTCTGTAGGACCAGCCTCTTCATGTGCTGCAACAGTTCATTGATGGGGTAGATATTGGTGTGGGCCAACTCAAACCCTGGGTGGTCAGCCCACCAGCTCTTTTGTACCCACACTGGCCAAGGACAGGTCCCTGCTTTGCTCAGGGGAAGAACAGGCCCCCACACCCCTACACCCACCTTGCACCACATGGGTCAGATCTCTAATACTACCTGGAGAGGAGGAATATTTTCATTAAAATTAACAAACATGTGCCTTGGGAATCAGGAAGGTATCTTCAAAAGTGTAACTAACTCACAGCAAGAGCAAGGCCTAATAAACAGTAGACATCAGAAGGCATTGCATCATCAAACAAAGGTACAACCAATTGATAAATCTAATGCAAAATCAATATGTGTAGGACTTAAAAGTCTGAGAAAGAAACCCAGAATTTGTGATTTCAGTCATCCTGGTTAGTTTTTGTCAGCTGGACATGGCAAAGCCATCTAAGTAAAGGCAACATCAACTCCCAAAGACTAACTTATGTGCAAGCCTGAGGGCATTTTCTTGAAAATGATTGATTTGGTAGGTCTCATCCCACTGTAAGTGGTGTTTCCCTAGACAGATGGGCTCAGGACATAGACAACAGCAGACTGAGCAAGCCATCAGAAGCAAGTCAGTAAATAGCATTAATCCATGTTTTCTGCTTCAGTTCCTTCCTATAGGTCCCTGCCCTGCTTAACTGCCTGTCTGATTTTCCTTCATGATGTGAAGTATACATGTAAGGTGTTATAAACTCCTTCTTTCCCAAGTTGCTTTTGGTCATGGTGTTTTTCATAACAATATAAAGCAAACTAAGATATTGATCACACACTCCAATAAATCAAATTAAAATTTTCATGCAGGAAATTAAAAAAAAGTTGGAGAGGAGATAATTAGAAAAATAAAAGATAATTCAGTAGCATGGGAAAAGGAAAGAAAGAAATTCGAATTCTTATCTGATGCTAGCAACAAAGATACAATGTTAATGGACTAAAAAAAAAATAATAAAATCTATGATCAAGAAAAGTTAAACTGTTTGAAAGTTTCCAGAAAGAAAGAAGCAAGGAGCTCTGTAATATGTAGCTTTTGTTATCCCACTTAAGTTCCAGGCATGGATGACAAAACCAACCAGCAGATGATATACGCACATGCACACGCACATGCACACGCACATGCACATGCACACGCACACGTTGTGCAATTTCAACTTGTTTTATTGGCTCAATTACTGGGCATTGCTAATCTCCTGCAGTTAGAGTGCCCTTCCCAATACACTAAACTTCTCACCTCTCAATCTGCCCTAACATCAATTGCTTAGTTACCTTTAGTCCCAGCTCAATCCCCAACCCTGCCTAGAGGCCTATGGCCAGACATCTTCCATGGCTAGCTGGCTTTTTTCTCACCAAAGCAAGCTGAAAACTTCTTTCCTCTCCCCACTGTTTGCTGGCTTGTCAAAGGGGACCTGGAAGTCTTGCCTACTCCGCCCATCTCATTGGCCACTAATATTTTTATTGATGGATCAAGAACCAATTAGGGAATAGGACCTTAGCATCAGAACCACTCCTACAGAGTTCCAAGTAGAGGAGTCAGATTCATTGATCAAATTTAATAACCACTATGTAGGAAGGTAGAGCTGTGACTATTCACACAGTGTTTGCCATGGATCAGATACTTTACCAATAGGTCAGCAATTAGGAACTGATTTTTACTACGAAGAACATTGTGCTTTACATTAATTTATTGTCTAGAAGGAGGTGTTCTTTACTAATCTATCTATATCTAGCTATCATCTATCTATCTATATGTTTATGTACCTAAAACTGTGAGGAGTCATACTGAAGCATTATAGGTTGTTACACATGTGATTGTGTGTAGAAATGCCTTCAATCAGTAGGATACTTTATTTATTGATTGCCTTTATCTAGGGAGATAGCAATAAAGGTCTCTTCACCCAAGATAAGGTGATAAGGTAAGGTCAGACCAAAGAAACATGTCTACCAAAACCTAGTTTTATGACGAGGGAGGTTTTTGGAGTTAGTTTGAATAGTATGGGTGACTCAGAGGTCTCTATATCACTGTAAAGCCCATGCAGCATGAATAAGTAACACTGATAGGTATTTCAGTGGAGTTTTCTATACACTTTGAAAGTGTAGGTCAAAAAGATTGTCTGTCAACAAAAAAAATTTGTTTATAGCTTTCATCACTTTGAGAAGGAGCCTTGTGAACATTTTGAACATTTTATTTTTTAAAGATTTCTGAATCTGACCTGTGAGCCTCAATCCTTTCCCTAGAAGGAAATAGTTCAATCAAGATAAAATAGCTATACAATATCATTCATATTTACATACAGAAAATATTGAAATTAACCTAAAATTTAAAATAGTATTCCACAAAAAAGCAGTATTATAAAACACTTTAAAGGTTTCTGTTCCAGATAATGTTTGTACAAGGATTAGTAAGGGGTAAGAATATTTTTTGGCAGACAAAAGATGATCTTTCTTGAATTCTCTGCTGAGAGCAGTCATTTCAGAGAGAATTTAAGACAAGGTCATTGACTGTGGTCCATAAACACCCTTCTCTATCATGTGCAGCATTTGCATAATTGCCGTGAGATATTCTTCATGCACGTGAACACTTATCATTCATCCTTCTGTGCCTTCTATAGAATATCTTACTTTATTAGTGAATAGTTGAATACAAGTGATTTTCTTAACTAGGAGGTAAATGAGACTCTTCCATTCACTCAGACTGAAGCAATTATTTGTTTCAAAGCTATTACCAGTGACATTGTAATGACAGGAATAAAAAAAAAAAACCTTAGCTTTTGCTCCAAGATCTTCTGAAACTACAAAAAAGCTTAATTTGATTATATAAACATATATGTATAAGTGTTCATCCAAGTGATTCTGCAAGACTAATAAAACAGGTCATAAAACTTCATAATTGTTTGAAAATCTAATTCTCTATCTCTTTGGGGAGTTGAACGTTTTGATATAAAGGACAAGAAATTCTTTCTAAAAACATAGACTCATATATTATCAATGACTTGAACACTTTTCCATCACAGAAATAGTAACAAGGCCAAACCTCAAGTTGTCAAACTCCACTCTTCAAGCTACATGCCTGTTGCTTCTAGGAAAGCCTTAGAGGGTATTGATGGAGGTGGAAACAGGTAGAACCTGTATGATGCAAGTTCCTTCATAGGAGCACTCAAGTAAAATCTGGAGGACCACATATTAACCACAGTACAGCTATGAATGTGACATCATATGGGTGGGGAGAAGTAGAGGTAACAGAGTGAATTAAGTTATCTTCTTACTTGCTTCATAACTGGAATTTCCTTTCTCTTTATTACTGAGAAACACAGCTAATGTTTCCGAATCCCATACAGGAGAGTCCAGTGATGTGTTCCTGTCAGCCACATATTTCTAACATCTACCTTTATGATATTAGTGCATGGCCTTAAGGAATTGAGTTTATACCGTGCTAAGCTTTAAAAGTTCATGATTTTAGTATTTTCTCTTTGTTCCAACTGTCTTCTTGGTGTAGAATGAACTATGCTTTTCCTACCTTTCCCATTTACTATGAAAATTCACACAGAAAAAACTGTTCCCAGTATGAATATCAATATTAAATTTAGGCTAAAATTTAAAAATCAATTTATTTGGTCCAGTAGCCAATTTGAGGACAAGAGTCACCATCTAGAAAAGATTACCAAGAAAATATTAAAATCCAAGTCTTTTCTTAAAAGATGGGACAGTTTTAATATATATTTATTTACATTTCAAATGTTATTCCTCTTCTCTGTTTCCCCTCCACAAATCACCTATCCCATTCTCCCTCTCTTCTATGAACAAGCTCATCCACTCATCTACCCACTCCTACCTCAAAGCCCTAGCATTTCCCTACACTGGGATATTGAGCCTTTACAGGAACAAGGTCTTCCCCTCCCACTGATGCCAAATAAGTCCATCCTCTGCTACGTATGCAGCTGGAACCATGGGTCTCTCCAAGTGTCCCCTTTGGTTGGTGTTTTAGTCCCTGAGATCTCTTGGTGTGTGTGTGGGGGGCATCTGGTTGGTTGACATTGTTCTTCTTTCCATGGGGTTGCAAACCTCTTCAGTTCTTTCAGCTTTCCCTTAATTCTTCCAGTAGGATCCCTGTGCTCATTCTGATGGTTGACTGCAAGCATTCAGATCTGTATTGGTGAGGCTCTGGCAGAGTTTCTCAGTGGACAGCTATACCAGGATCCTATTAGCAAGCACTTCTTGGCATCAGCAATAGTGCCTGAATTTGCTGTCTGTTAGTGGGATGGATCCCTTATGGGGCCAGTCTCTGGATGGCCTTTCCTTCAGACTCTGCTCTACTCTTCATTCCTGCCTTATAATGAATTCTCAACTGAAGAATCTCAAATGGCCTAGAAATACCTAAAGAAATGTTCAACATCCTTAGTCATTAGGAAAATGCAAATCAAAATGACCCTGAGATTCTACCTCAGACCAGTCAGAATGGCTAAGATCAAAAATTCAAGACAGCAGATGCTGGCAAGGATGTAGAGAAAGAGGAAGACTTCTCCACTGCTGGAGGGGTAACAAGCTGGTAAAACCACTCTGGAAATCAGTCTGGCAGTTTCTCAGAAAATTGGACATAGTACTACCTGAGGACCCAGCTAAATCACTCCTGAGTATATACTAAAAAGATGCTTTAGCTATAACAAGGACACATGCTCCACTATATTCATAGCAGCCTTATTCATAATAGCCAAAAGCTAAAAACAACCCAGATGTTCCTTAACAAAGGAATGGATACAGAAAACGTGGCGCATTACACAATGAAGTACTACTAAGCTATTAATAACAATGACTCCATGAATAACAGGCAAATGGATGGAACTAGAAAATATCAACCAGAGTGAGGTAACTGAGTCACAAAAGAACACACATGCTATGTACTCACTGATAAGTGGATATTAGGAAAAAAGTTCAGAGTACTCATGATACAACTCACAGACCATATGAAGCTCAAAAAGAAGGAAGATTAAAATGGGGATGCTTCAGTCCTACATAGAAGGGAGAACAAAATAATTGTGGAAGATAGAGGGAGGGAGGGACCTGGGAAGGAGAGAGGAGGGCGAGGAAAAAGGGGCCAGGATCAACTAGAGGAGACAGGGGAGAAGTACAGAGGGTGAGAAAATTGAATGGAGGTGTATAGCAATGGGGGATGGGGAACTGTGGGTAATCACTAGGAAGTCCAAGATGCCAGGGGAACAAGAGGCTCTCAGTACCCAATGGGGATGACATTAGCTGAAATATCCAACAAAGGGAGAGAGAACCTGTAGAGATAGTATCCAGGGGTTAGGCACAGCCCCCAGTTGAGGGATGGGTCCACCCATCCATCTCAAAAATATTAACCCAGAATTGCTCTTGTCTAAATCTAGACATTTCTAACTAATTTGTTTTAGAAATATAGTTGTGAGAGGCATATTTTATAAACTGTTCTATCCATATTTTTGATTTTGCTGATGTCATGCCAAGATGTCAATTACAGGTATGTTCAAATCACTTAAAGCTCTAAAGAGAAAAAGAAAAGGTTTTGAAACATAAGGTCAAACTCAGGCAATTAAGGAAACAAAAAAGTGGGAATTATGTATGGCAGGCAAGTCACAATCAGAAGGAATAGTATATGCTTCAAACCTCAAGGATGATTGTTTAAATAGGTTGCTGGGGTATTAGCCTTCATATAGAACAATTTATGTTCCAAATGATGTCTCTTAGAAATGCATGCGCAAGATTGTACATTATTTTTCTGCTTTATAATTTGATATTTATAAATCTTGTTATTCTATAATTATCATTTCAAAATAATGACAGTCTATGCTTACCTTTTTTTAAAGAAAGTATCAATGATAGTGTATACAGGATTCATAGTCAACAAATAGCTTACTTCTTTAAAACTATTATCTAAAAATATATACTCACATACAGCGTTGTAATTTTCTGTAATGTCTGTTATAGAAGCCAAACACAGTATGTTCACAGAATAATATCAGAATATAAATTTATCTTTGAAAGCAAAATCTCATCTAACTTCCTGGGAATCCCAATGAATTTCTCTGACTCTTCAAATTTGCAAATGGAATCTTTATATGGACAAAAATTATCAAGTGTATTATTTTTCAAAACTTTGGAAGAAATTTCAGAATCCCAGTGAATGTTCCAATGTTATTAGATTCTACATCATCAAAAGATTCACACAGTTTTTCTGGAGTAAAAGCACATGGTCCTGACAATGCTGTGGCTTTAGTTTGCTTTCGTGGTAAGCCTGTTATCTCTCAAAGCACAATGTGACATCAGATGGAGTTCAGAGCACCAGGGTAATATGGAGGTCAGAGTACCCTGTTGCCCTTGGCATGAGTATCAATGGCAACCTGAAAAAACTTGATGGGGGAGCGTTGTGTTTTCAGTAAATCCTAGCAAGAAAATCAGATTTTCAGAACAGAAGTCACCTGAGGCACAAGAACAATTGATGACTGGACATGGAAAGCTATTTGGCTTTTGAGAGATTTAAGTTTGTGAGATAGCCTTTTTTTTCAGAGAACACATACTCTCTTTCTATTCTTTATATCCATCATTCCGTTCTAGCTTCAATGTCACCATTATCGTTCTCTTTCTCCAGTCTCAGACTACTTCCAAAAACCCTTCCAGCACCCAGTTTTCACTGGGCATATCTCTTGGAATTTCCTGGTTAATATTGCATTTAGTTTTCATTTCACTATTCCATACTGCTGTCAAGTTTGAGATGTTGTAGCGGTGGCCTGTGCCTCCCTTGTTTATGTTCCTGATTTATTGTACAAACGCTGAAAAGACTTGTCACTTCTTCCATCCAACAATTGTGGATGAGCAGTGGAGGATGAACATTTGTTAGCATATGTGACATGTTGTTAGATCTGTAAAGTGTCATGGTGGATGGCCTTAGAAGGAAAGAGAATAGCTACTAATATAACCTGCCATTCAGTTCTAGATTTGGACCTAATGAAAGTCAAACAATATTGACAATAAAAGTTAAATTCATAATTATAAATGGGAATGGATTCAAACGACTTTCTCGGAGGATGTATTAGGAAAGCAAGAATTAACAGGTAAAAGGGGCTTATCTCTTAGTATTCTGAAGTGAGCTTCTGGATGAAAATTTTATGTTTAGTTTTCTATGGCAACAGTATAATTGCTTATTATAACTCAAGAAATTAGAGACACTCAAAGCGATAGTAAAACTAAATTAATACTTTGTGGTAAAATAAGTTTAACTGCTTAGAAGAAAACAAATTACACATTTTGGTTATACCGTAAACTTAGAATATTGAGTCCTTAGTAAATGTGACAATGACACCAAAGCAATGTGTCTCCAACTTTGCTTTTGGGAAAATGTGAACTCACAAGACAGTTTTGAATCTATGAACTTTCAGAAACATGCTAAAATATAGCAGTGTGTTTTATTTGGGTTTGGTATTGAATACTAGACCTCTGGTTTTGTCACTAACATCCAATCTTAGAAGTTACTTTCACCTCAAAGAACATCGAGACATTGTCTTCCGTAATGTTAGAAATGAAATATGCAGAAAGATTCATGTGAGACTTGACTGAATCCTGCACCAAGCAATCCCTCAAACACTTCAGATGCTTTCAGAAAGAAAAATTTGGACATTCCATGAAATAAAAATAAAACACCTTTAAAAAAAGCATCCAGCATATGAAATGAGAGAGAAAATGTGGTTATGTACATATTGGGCTTTTACTCAACCATCAAGAAGAACAAACTTCTGTCATTTATGGAAAATAGATGAAGATGAAACTCATCATGTAAAGCTAGCTAAATCAAACTCAAAAAGAAAAAGATCACATATGTTTTCTACTGTGCATAATATGGACTTTAAAAATAATATATGAAATTTCAAATGGAATTATGTAGGTAGAGGAAGGCATACAGATTAGGTGGTAAAGAAGAGTATAATATGGGCATTACTTTGAGCAAACAGTACAATATAGAAATATGAAAATGGCATAAAATTATTGTTTTATTGAGGAAATATATACTAAAAATCAAAAAAGTAATTATTTTTTCAGTAGAGTTCTGTATTCAGTCTGATGAAGTCTATTGGGAGAAGTTACAATTGACCTTGGCCAATAGTACACGTATGTTTAATTGAAGATATAAAGCACTGTATTTGTTTAGTACACTTTATTTGAAAAAGAGATTTGTTCTCTTGTCATTCACTTTACTTCAGTCTATTTCAAATGAAGGTGGTTCCAATGATTTCTTTTGTTAGGGTCACTTCAGTAGAATTGAATGTCTTCAGTGGTACTAAAGTATGTCAAAAGTTTGCTTTTATGCTTAGATATATGGAAAGCCCACACGAACAGTTACAGTAGAAGAAAACTCATTCCTGTTTCCTATGCTTTCCCATGTGTGATTGTATTTATGTATCACCAGACTTTCTGAGTTCAGCTTACTCTTTGAGAACTGGATAAATAAAATAGCTTCTTTGTATACATTGTCAAAGGTTCACATATTAAGTATAGATATAGCCAGTGAGAATTATACTTAAGAGAGATTAGTACCATTACTTTTTATGGAAAATGCAAAAATTGCTCAAAAAATCAAGCAAAACCAAAATTAAATAAAAAGCAAAGGAATTGCTAGCAGGATAAGTGGAAAGTTTTGTAATCTGAAAAATGGTGGAATGGAAATGTTGAAGAGTTGAGTGCGACATGCTGACTTTTAAATAACGTCACATTTTCTGGTGAATGAACAACAATTACACCAAAATTGTGGAAACAAAGTTGGGGCTGTAAAAATCATCAGATGATTCTATGGGCCATAAATTTCCCATAAGTATGGATTACAAGTTCTAAAACACAAGCCCCAACTAAACATACTCAAATCATTTCTCTTAGCACAATTTAAAGGTGAAATATATTGATACACATTTGGCTGGATAATTTGCAACAAATAATACAGTTGATTGCACAGAAATTTATTAATTTTAAAAGAAATTTATCATAATGTTCCAATGACTGATTTTGATTGTAAACTTGATAAGATTTAGTGATCATACAAACAGCCTTCTGGACATGTCTATGAAAGATTACTTAATCTCCAGTGGGAAGATTCACTTTAAATGTTGTGGATGTCATTCTAAAGGCTGGTTTCCCAGTGTACATAATGAAGAAAGGAAGCTTACCATGAGATTTCCTTGGTCTGGATAATGTGTGGAATACAGACAAGTCTAGGATTGGAAAAAGAACTCAAATGATATAAACAGCTTACTGAGCTGTGTTGGTGGGAACTTGATGATACACGGAGGCCTGGCTTATAAGGTTTCAGAAGGGACAGGGATATTTGGCAAAGAAAGGTTGTTTATTATCAGTTTATTAGCCTGATAAAATGAGTCTTATTGACTTTAAAGACAATGGAAATTTTAATTTGTGGAAGTGGTGGAAATTTTAATAAAGAATAGCATTGACTTGTGTCATTGTTACTGTTCACTGCTTCTGTTATGGTCTACAGTAAGGCAGAACAAAACTAAAGGAAAAAATAAACCGTAAAATTTTGTTTAAAAAGATGTGTATACAAGTTACAAGTTTCAGACTAAGACAGTTTAGATGACAAAATAATTAGTGAAGAGGTCAGCACCATTAGAGTGAGACTTGGTTCTCTACTAGGAGAACATCAAAGACATACTGAGGGCAAGACTCACCCATGTATGTTGTCACCTTCTTGACATGAAATCTGTTTGAAAGGAGAGAGCCTGAACAGAGAATGTTCATTAAGGGCAGTAAAGGTAATGAGTTGAAAATTTCTGGTTTCTTTGGAGACTCAGTTATTTCATGTGATGTTTTCCTGGAAACTGTCTTATGAGAAGATGTCTTTGCTGAAGTGGATATGTGGGGGGATATTTTCCTGAGAACAGACATGTGGTCTTTTTCTGGAAGCTTCCTGGGAAAAAAGGGTATCTGAGGTGTTACTAGAGCAGATGCTAGGAAGAACACATGATGTTCAGAAAGTGTATAGATATAACCCAACAGACAGAGGAAGACACTGTGTTCATCTTGCTATCCTCTGCTGGTCTTCGTTGGGTGTTGCTGATGCTGTTCTTTGCTGGCAACACTGGGGCATTGGCTTGCTTGGCCTTCTTTGCTGATCATCATTTGTCATGACTTCATAGAAGGAAACACACCAAAGATCTTCTGGTGGTTTTCTGAGGAATTGGGCCAATTGACAGAGCCTTGATCTTTCTTTTGGATCAAACTGCCATTGTTGATTTGAGAATAGTGTTTGCTAGGGGATGGAGCCACCGTTGCTGATCCTGTAAACTGAACAGCAGCTTGGATTCACACAAAGAACTATTCTTAAACAGGTCCACATCCTACTTTGCCCTATTACCTTTTCCTTTCCACTTCTTCTGGTGGGTGGTGGGCTAAAAGGGGGTTAAAGTATTTAAGTACATTTATTTAAGGTTTTGAAAAATAAACCTACAGTTATGGCTTAAAATAGATAGGGATGAAACAGGAACACATGCAGCTGAACAATGAAACCAGGCACAGAAAGACACACGTCATGTTCCTTCTCGTTTGCTGATCCTACTTAGGACCCCGAGAGGTGAGGAGAAGGGCCTCTTAGGGGGAGTGTAGTAAAACACATAGGAGCAAAAGTATAGGGGTGAAAGTGCTAGGGTAGAAAGATTTAAATGATAATTGTGGCATGATACTAATGAGAAAGAGTCAAAGAAACATAGAAATGTCTGTGACCCATATAGAAACCTAATGCTTATAAACTAACACACACACACACACACACACACACACACACACACACACACACACACACACACACACAAAACTTGGAAAGTAGTTAATGTGCATGTGTAAATAAAAAATGCTCACAAAATCCATAGGGGTTTAAATTAAATTTCTAGTTCTAGTAATGAGATATTTCAAAATAATCCATTAGCTAGTAACTATTCCAAAACACACAGCCTGTTTTAGTTACTTTTAGTGGTCCACCACAGCTAGATGATAATTTCCTATTGATAGAGTCACTATACACTCAGGATGTAAGACACTGAGAAGCCGAGGTGAAGTGAACTGTTACTTTCCTCTCTACTAGCTAGCATTTACAGTGTTGGAAGGAATTATTCAGGTTCTTAATAGAGGCAAGACCTCAATGGTCTTATGCATCTGTGGATCTTGTATCTTATTTTTTTAATTTTTGCATTCTTTATTAAACAAACAGTATTGAAGGTTTATTTTATTATTTATTTTAATTATTTACATTGTATCTTATAATACTAACCTGTCAGGTAAGATATGCCCATTGATGCAATGGTAGCCAACCGCTTTCTGGTTGCATTTGATGCTTACTCTGTAGGAAGGAGTACATGCTCAGTACAATAAAATGCATTAACAATCTATAGCATGCTATGTCATAGATCTGGGGGGGGCATGATTTACTACTTATGTTTTGCTACTTGCATGTGTAGTCTTGTAATTATGTAGGTTTATATTCTTAGTCTAGTGTTGCTGTCTGCTTGGATTAGGGAATTTTTTTTTTTGTAGAAATCAAAGGTCAATGTAGGTTTTTATAAATGGTCAAAGTGCTGAGAATATATATACCTCTTGAGTTCTTAGACCTAATGGATACACACACACACACACACACACACACACACACACACACACACACACACATATATATATATATATATATATATATATATATATATATAAAACTTTACGTGGCCCAAGCAACACTCCAGAAAGAAGGAATCATTGTAGAGCAAGAATAGCAAGAATATTGGGAAAGGGATAATGAAAACTTGTCCCCTGAATATGGCAGGTCCATTGCAATAATGAACACACAGAAACAGGACTATCTGTACAATATCTACACTAAAACTAGTACATGAATATAGGAGGGCCAAGCTGGGAAGCAGAAAGGCATCAGAAAGTGTGAGGATCGTATAATAAAGGGTAATAGAATTTGAATATTATTATATTACATAGAATGTACGTTTTAAATGGTCTTACTCCAAAGCAGAAGTGCTCCAGCATAAGTTTAAAACGATCAAGACAAAACCCAAGTCAAACTGCATAAAAAGTTCGATATGTGAAATCTAGAACTGACTTACAATCTTCTGAATCCTAAAAAGTTAAAGAAGCAACTCTACCTTTTCTGTCATCTATACCATACCCTGACTTTTATTTTTAAATTAGATTCAGATTGGTTCTACTTCACATCTACTTGGTGAACAGAGACATACTGCCATGGCTTCCAAACTGGTACCACATGGGAAACGGTTACACATCTCAAGTTTGGCTGCCAGCTTGATGTGGACTGTACTGGACCAATTGTGTGTGTGTGTGTGTGTGTGTGTGTGTGTGTGTGTGTGTGTGTGTGTGTGTGTGTGTGTGTGTGTTTGTGCGCGTGCACTGACCCTGGGATAATACCTCCCTGAAGGTCTCTCCTTATCAAAGTTGGTCTCTCATTAATCATATTTGATTTTTATTTCAAGCTACCCATCATCTATTGTCTTAGTAAATCAATATAGTTTCACATTTTTATTACTTTTATTTATTTTACAGTCTAGCCATTGTCCCTTTCCCATCCCCCCTCCCAGTTTCTCATCCTATTCCTTCTGTCTGCCTCCAAGAGGATGTCTGTACCTTGTCACCCTGCCAGACCTCCCCATAAAGGGCCTCAAGTCTCTCAAAGGTTAAGTTAGGCACATCTTTTCCCACTGAGGCCAGACCAGGCAGACCTCTGTTGCATATGTGTTGGGGGCCTTGGACCAGCTTGCGTATGCTGTCTGGTTGGGGGCTCAGTGTCTGAGAGATCTCAGGGGCTGTGGTTAGTTGAGATTGCCAGTGCTCCAATAGGGTCACTCAACTCCTCATCTTCTTTCAGCCTCTCTCTAATTCAACCATAAGGGTCCCCAACTTCAGTCCAGTGGTTGGGTATAAGTATCTGCTTCTGTCTCAGTCAGTAGCTTGTTGGGCCTCTCAGAGGACATAGTAGGCTCCTGTCTATAAGCACACCATAGAATCAGTAATACTGTCAAGACTTGGAGCCACCCCTTGAGATGGATCCCAATTTGGGCTGGTCCCTGGACCTCCTTATCCTCAGTCTCTTCTCCACTTTTGTCCCTGCATTTCTCTTAAACAGGAACAATTCTGGGTCAGAGACTTTGACTGTGGGGCAACCCTGTCCCTCCATCTGATGCCCTGTCTTTTTACTGGAGGTGGACTCTATGAATTCCCTCTCCCCACTTTTGGGCATTGCATCTAAGGTTCTTCCCTTCGAGTTCTGAGAGTTTCTCACCTTCCAGGTCTCTTGTACTGTTTAGAGACCCCCTCCCCCAACTCCCAGATCTCGAGTTTGCCTGTTTCCATTCATTCTGCTTACTCTCAGGGCTTCTCTCCTGTCTCCCCCAATATCTCATCATGTTCCCCATTTTCCATCCCTTTCCCATCTCCCACCCAGATCATTCCCTCCTTCTGCCTCTTATGACTGTTAGCTTCTTCCTCCCATGTGGGATTGAAGCATCCTCACTTGGGCCTTTCTGCTTGTTAACCTACTTGAGTTCTATGGATTATATCCTAGGTATTGTGAATCTTTTGGCTAGTATCGATTATTAACGACTACATACCATGCATATCATTTTGGGTCTGAGTTTGCTCACTCAGGATATTTTCTAGTTCCATCCATGTGCCTGAAAAACTCATGATGTCCTCGTTCTTAATAGCAGAGTAGTATTTCATTGTGTAAATGAGCCAATTTCCTGTATTCATTCCTGGTTGTGAGGCATCTGAATTGTTTCCAGCTTCTGGCTATCACAGATAAGGTCTCTATGAACATAGTAGAACACTTGCCTTCATAGTATGGTGGGACGTCTTTTGGGTGTATGAGCAAGAGTAGTATAGCTGAGTCTTCAGGTAGATCTATTTGCAATTTTCTGAGGAACCTCCAGATTGATTTCCAGAGTGGTCGTACTAGTTTGTAATCCCACCAACAATGGAGGAGACTTCTTCTTTCTCCACATCCTTGCCAACATGTACTGACACCTGAATTGTTTATATTATTGATTCTGCTTGATATAAGGTGGAATATCAGGGTCATTTTGATTTTCATTTTCCTGAACACTAAAGACTTTGAAAATTTCTCTAAGTGTTTCACAGACATTTGGCATTCCTCTGTTGTATATCTCATTTTTTGATTGGGCTGTTTGTTTTACTTTGGCGTTATCTTCTTGAGTTCATTATATATTTTGGATATTAATCCTCTATCAGATGTGGGGTTAGTTAAGGTTTTTTTCACTAATCTGTATGTTTTCAATTTGTCCTATTAACTATGTCCTTTGAAATATAGAAGCTTTTCAGTTTCCTGATGTTCCATTTATCAATTCTTAATCTTAGAGCATGAGACATTAGAGTTCTGTTTAGAAAATTTACCCCTGTGAAAATGAGTTTGAAGTTCTTTCCTAATTTTTCTTCTATTAGATTCAGTTTATCTGGTTTTATGTTGAGGTCTTTGATCCACTTGGACTTGAGCTTAGTGCAAAGTGACAAATATGGATCTATTTTCTTTTTCTTCAGAATGCCATTTAGACCAGCACCATTTATTGAAGATGTTTTCTTTTTTCCATTGTATTTTGTGACTTCTTTGTCAAAGTGTCCATAGGTATGTGGTTTTATTTCTGGGTTTTCAATTCTATTTCATTGATCAACCTATCTGTCTTTGTACCAATACCACACAGTTTATATCACTATTGCTCTGTAGTATAGTTTTAGGGCAGGGATGGTGATTCCCCCAGCAGTTTGTTTATTGCTAAGAAGCTGTTGACCCCTCTGTTGAATTAGGGAAAAGCTGGAGGAAGCTGAGGAGGGGGGTGACCCTGTAGGAGGACCAGCAGTCTCAATTAACCTGGAACCCCTGAGATCTCTTAGACATTGGATGATTAACTGGGCAGCATACACCAGCTGAGGGAGGCCCCCAACACATATATAGCAGAGAACTCCTGAGTCTGGGTTCTGTCAGAGATGCACCTAACCCTCAAGAGACTGGAGGCTCCAGGAAGTTTAGAGGTTTGGTGGGGTGGGGACATTCTCATGGAGACACAGGAGATGGGGGAAGGGGAAAGGCGCAGCAGGGAGTTATGGGTTGTGAAACATTTGGAGAGAGGACTGGGAGGGGAATAAAATCTGGAGTATAAAGATAAATAAAAATTAAATGTAAAATAAAATAAAATCAACCTAGAAACTACAAAAAAGAATTGTTTTCCATCCAGAGACTGCCCCACCTGGGGATCCATTCCATATGCACTCACCAAACCCAGAGTATATTGCAGTTGCCAAGAAATGCATGCCAACAGGAGCCTGATATAGCTGTCTTTCTGAGAGGCTCTGCCAGAGCCTGAAAAAATACAGAGGTAGATTCTTGTGGCCAATCTTTGGACTGAGAACAGGGTCCCCTATGGACGAATTAGAGAAAGGACTGAAGGAGCTGACAGGGGTTGCAACCCCACAGGAAGAATAACAATATCAACCAACTAGTCCCCCTGCCCCCTGCAGAGCTCCCAGGGACTAAACCACCAACCAAATAGTACACATGGAGTAACTCATGGCTCCAGCCACATATGTAGCAGAGGATGGCATTGTCAGGTATCAATGGAGAAAAGGCCCTTGGTCCAGTGAAAGCTCAATGACCAGTGTAGGGGAATGCTAGTGTGGGTGGGTGGGTGGTAGGTGGAGCACCCTCATAGAAGCAGATGGAGGGGGGATGGGAGAGGGGGGCTCCAGAGGGGAAGCAAGGAAAGGAGATAACATTTGAAATGCAAATACATAAAAAAATCCAATAAAATTTCTCTGTCAAAAATACATATGTATATAATATATGTGAATATAAAAACTTTAGCATAATTTTTAAACTTTCAATTATAGAATAAAGGTACAGGATCCTAAAAAAAGTATTGTGCTAAGAAGGACTTTAAAAAAAATAATGGTTGTGGCAGCATGCTAACACTGCATATCGTTTTTTTTTTCAATTTCTTTTTTTTATTGGATTTTTTTATTTACATTTCAAATGTTATTCCTTTTCCCAGTTTCCCAGACATATGCCCCCTATCCCATCCCTCTCCTCTTCTTCTATAAGGGTATTCCCTTCCCAGCCCTCTGACATTTTCCTACACTGGGGGTGGGAGGTCCGACCTTTGCAGAACCAAGGGCTTCTCCTTCCATTGGTCCCCAACAAGGCCATCTTCTGCTACATATGCAGCTAGAACAGCAAACCTTTGAACTGAGAACGGGACCCTCTCCCCCCCACCCCACCCCCTGTTGGAGGAATTAGAAAAAGGATTGAAAGAGCTGAAGGGGCTTGCAACCCCATAAGAATAACAGTGCCAACCAACCAGAGCTCACCCAGGGACTAAACCACTATCCAAACACTGGATATCTTTTTTTTCCTCTTTCGTACTGTTATTTTATTACTGTTACTTATTTTGTTACGTCCATATTAAAACATAACAGGAAAGAAATCAATAAATTTGTAAAATAAATTGAAAATCTTTGGATGAAAAGAAACACAAGAGATTTGCCTTCACGTCTACAGATCTGTCAATAGCTGTTGGCCTTGCATCTTCAGTATCGAGGAAAGATATCTAGCTTGAAACAAAAGTTGGCATGCTGAAGGTTAAGCTGCAGTTAGTGTGGTCATGGGCCAGAAAACAACAGATGCTTTAAACCTTATCCTAAAATATTGGCTATAATAAATGCTGACACATCAAAATAAATGCTGTTTTTATCCGAACAACAAGAGGAAAACCTGAGTGAATGAATATAACTTACCTCCACGTTCTCTGAAAGAAGGTAAGCAAATAATATTGTCTTACCACTGTATCAGGCATGCAGGAGGGTGTTAAGAGCTGTACTCAATTAGATCTACTCAGAGGTAAGTTCAAGGCCAAGAATAGGAAAGTACCTGAAGAAATTCTCCAGGGTCAGTAACATTTCAGAGAATGCCTATTTATGCTAGGAGATAATATGGCCTACATGTTCTTTTCATTCAAAAGGACATTCCCAGGTTCAATCTTGTTGAAAAAGAGGCACCCCTGCACCTGATACCAAGAACTAGGAAACAGGCGAAGCTGAGTATAAAGTTATTTAGCAGGCACATGCTAGCTATTCCAATTTGAACTCTACCAACCATAACTGTGAAGGGAAATAAAACATTGAAGACATTCCTCGAGGTGAGGAACTAAAAGAGGAATTAGGCACTCTCTATATGGAGAACTTCTGTCTCAAGATAGGCAGAAGAGAAGAGTAATATCAAAGGCTGACCGGTCCATTTAAAGACCAATATGCGGGAAGGCAAGGCACAAGGAAGAAAGCTGAAGAAAGGACATTTTATGGGTCTTATTAGGAAGTGGGTCTAAGGTAGCCACGCCAAAGGTACTCGACTTGTGATTCTGGCAGCAATCTAGTGGCAAAATATTTTAGGTCATTTTCGACCCAGAGAAGTGTATAAAAATATTGAAGTTAATTCAACAAATTAACACCAAACTTCTAACAGAAGGAATCTCCTCAACTCTGAAATCAGAGACACTCACTTTTCATCAATTATATGCAGCATTTGTTAGAGAAAAAAAGTAACAAATGTAAAGATTTGCTTTCTTTCTATTGGGGAAGGGATAGGATAGCTATAACTGTTATCCAATCTGCTGTCCACTGTGTACACACATTCCCACACACATACATATACATACACACCAAAAGTCCCCCCCAAAACAAAAACCATCCTCCAACTGTACCCATACTTCATATTTTGACCAAAAGAATCCATCCTGGGAAGAAGTGCAAAATGCAAAATCCAATGACCGAGAAATGCCGAGCAAACAGCATCGTTAATATACAAAATATTTATATTACAGAACTAATAACAGGCGATGTTCTCCATGTCTGTAAACTTTGGAACAACAGAGCTGATTGTTAAATCTAGTCCAGGCCAGATACCAGAACTCAGAGGATTTTAGTTAGCTTTATTTTTCGATGCTTCATCAAAATTTTCTACAAGATCTGGAACGTCATTATCTCCTTCCTCAATGTCTTCTGATTAGGGTGGATTCCTATCCAATACTTGTCATGGGAACTGTTTAGCTAACTTTCCAAGGCTCGTTAAGTGTCGGCACCAAGCTGACTTAGTATTTCAACAAGCATTTCTGTGATTGGTTTGCCTTCTGCATGACCAGTAATTGCAAAGGTGTTAGCGAAGAGGGAAGCTTGGACTTTGGGATTGTTGAAATGAATAACTGTTCCATCATCTTTAACCATGTTCACCTCTTCAATACTAGCTATATTGTTCACAGCCAGTTTCTTTAGGGAACTCTGAAGCTTTTTGTCATCAGCCGTAGCGGTCCTATGCACCACATTCTTCTTCCTGCGAGCTGCCCCCTTGTCCCCTATCCAGACCTGAGCTTGAAGCTTGGCTAACTTTTCATGATTCATGCTGTTGGTAAATCTACAGCGGGAGGGTCCTCCAACACCAGCACATGGCAAGAGCCAACACTGGATATCTTAATAGAAAATGAACTGTGAAAGGGCATTGCAAGTGCTTCCTGAAATAAATGACAAAAATAAAAATTATTATTAAAAAAGAATTGTTTTTATTATTCTCAGTTTTTTGCTTTTCCGCCTAATTTGAGAATTTCTCTTTCCCCATCTTTGAAGAATTGTATTGGGTTTTATTAAATATTTGTTCAATCTGTAGATTGCTTTTGATAGGATGGCCAAGTTTACTATGTTAATTCTACCAATCTATGCGCATGGGAAATGTCTCCATTTTCTGAGATCTTTTTCAACTTCTTTCTTGACAAACTTGAAATTATTGTCATGCAGATCTTCACTTATTTGGTTAGTTACCTCAAGATATTTTATATTATTTGTGGCTATTGTGAAGGGTATTATGTTCCTAATTTCTTTCTCAACTTGTTTATCATTTGTATAAAAGAGGACTACTAATTTATTCGAGTTAGTTTTATTTTTTATTTTTTTTATTTTGTCAGTATTTATATAGTTTTTAAACTCTTTACGTTTTTTTT